>NC_079154.1:119853157-120156953 GCF_947563725.1 Argiope bruennichi
TTTTTTGTGAAAAATGCCGAATTATCACCACAGCTTTCCTGAAAAAAAATTATCTTAATTTTGTTCTTTAATTTTAGATTTATCCTTTACGTTTTTATAAAACAAATCAAGGTTATCAAATATTTGAAATTTCGTAAATTTCATGTTTTGCGTAACCATAATTTTCTTTTGTTATTTTTCATTGAAAGCATTTTTCAGAAATACAGGATGATGTTCTTATCAACAAATGATAGAACAGGAATACCGACATTTCTTCTCCAGTCCTGGCACCAGAAGCTTCTAACGCACTCTTTCTACACTGACAACAAACCAGTTTTGGAAAAGCAAATTTATTTTTATTTTTATTTTATTCATTTAAATGTTTACATCTTCACGTTTAAAACATTCGGTTATTCTCATGCAATTTTTAATGATAAATGATTCTTGATTTACGGATTCAATCGTTTGTATTTTTTCATATTGAGAAAGTCAATGATGGTCTGTATTATTCAAACAAATGAAAGCCATTTCATGTGTACACGAAGACTTTCAGACATAATCGTAAAAGGCCAAGCAGTCCCAGTTTGCGATTGAGTATCATTAATAATTGTCCATTACCTGCACACTCGCCATAATCTACTCTATGGCATGTCACAGAAATTTCGGATTAATGTACGCCCACGCAAGTGGGGGGGGATGTAGGACGCGTATCGGCTGACTGCACTTATTTAACGTATTGAGTGCTGACTAGCCCTTTTAATTATGATATTACTGATCATATTTTTATCTTCATCTCTATCTCTAGGCACAATTTTTTTCCTTTTCACATGATTAGCCCTTTTATAGCCCATCCCACACACGCCCAGTCGTCAGTAGAGGGATAGCCGACGTCACTTTCTTCTATTCCCACCAAGACGGCAAGAACCTTGCAAAGCCATAGGATCCTCAATTCCAATTCTTACGGTGACCTAGGGGGCATCTTTTCAGAGAAAAACTGATTTTGCCTTAAACAGTGTTGTGAAATTTTTTTCAAGCAAATATTGTCGGGGCATTTCATTCACGCGAAATATAGCCCTTAATACTCTGAAACATTTAGTAGAATAATTTATGACTTTATACCAAATTGAATAAATTGTATTACAGTATGCAAAAGTGTAGCTACAAATTTAACATATCTGATGTTTCATTATCATTAAAAATGATACATTCTTGTGTTTCTTGAATAGAGGATGCTTCATTTCGCAATTTGGTTTACATCTTATCTAATAAATAAGCTTTCAAAAGATGGCCATTTCACATGTACCACCATGTACATTCATACCAACATAGCATAATGCATTGAAATTTGTCTTTCGAGTAAAAACCATTCGGAATTCTCATCTGTGGTTATAGTGGCACGTTTATGTTTCTAATTTCCAAAGAAACACATAGCCTACAGCTTCGAAATCCTGCCAAACTTGAAAAAGGAGGGAAAATGTCCCCCGAATTTATTCGTAACATTACCAGATAACAACGAATCTAGGCAGGGATATTGCCACACCAATTATAACAGAAAGAAAACCTCTATTATATTTCATCACAAGAGATCAACTTTCCCCCTCCTCCAAATAACAGTTCTGTATCAATATGCAGACACATTTAAGACATCTCAACCAAACTAATTAACACTAGACATTTCATAGATTCAGAAATTTAATGTGTTAGATTAACAAGTTCAAAAATCCCGTGTCAATGTAGTGTGATTGCTTATTCCTACATTACTGCTTATCAAACAATACAATAAACTTAACCACGTCTTAGCAAAACGAAGTTACCCCTGACTTCCAAATAAACTAATCAGTCTGAGTAATTTCTTTCTTTGTTTATTGCTGAAAATTCTATCAGATTGAAAATTGGACGTTATTCCTAGCAGATAATGTAATGTCTTTTGCAGTTAAGCAAAAAACGTCCTGACTAGTTTCAAACAAATACAAAAGAAATCCAGGAAATTGCAAGAACGAATCATTACAAGGGCACCCATCTGGAAAATTTCAAACTCTTGCACAAAAACTGTTGGAATTTCTATAAGTAATCCAACATCTCCTCTAACTAGAAATTTGGAATGTAAAAATTACTTTCCTTATTATTTATTTCCATTTTAAAATCGAAAAAGAATATTTAGAATTTTTAATTTATTTTTGATATTTTTGTCCCAATTTCTGCATGAAGACACATTCAAATTGATAAGGCCAACGATCATAACTTGATGTTACAGTGAATTGATCTCATACAGACTTTCAATTTATTTTCATGTTATGTAAAGCGATTAATCTACAATACGATGAATTCAAAAGACTTCAATTGTGTAGGATCGTGAAATTATTTAAATTCACCTATTACGTATAAGAAGTTTCATTATGGCAGTCAGTTCTGCTGGTAAGAACAGAGACCAATATCAATGTTCGGAATCGTTTTAAGATACTCAGTAAATGATTCTATAGACGATTAAAGACATTCAGAATTTAAAAAAAAGAACAAGACTCAGAAAAGGTTACTTTTCCCTTCATTTGAAATCTACCTCTAGATATACTAATGCATTCTCTCAGTGCAATTCCAAGAAACTCCCGAGATACAAGAGAGGCGGCAAGCGTGGGAGCTCTCCATGAGAAGCTGTTGCAGCTTGGCTTACTGCTTGCTTCTTATGAACAGCCAAAACCTCCCATGTGTTTGCCGTGCGTGGCGACCCATTAGATGGATGGTGCACTGTGGTCCTTTGTGTATCAATTGACTGGTTGCAATTCATCCGAGTGTTTAGTCTGCTAGGGATCAAACGAAGGAGTAACTTCTTGGGCTTGTCGTTAAGGGTGGTCACTCACCCCGGAGATGCATAACTGAGAGTATAGGACCACCCTTTAATTGCAAAATATCAAATATCCTTGTCCATGACTAGCAATAAAAAAATACCGTGTCAAAAGACTACAGTGGATTATTTTTTATCAAGTATCGAATTTTTCGAATTTTTACTTTGTTGAAATGTTTTTCATTTCAATCAATACTGTTGAAACAATATTTTAACTGAAATGAAGTCAAAAAAGGCAATTTTAATAGTAGGAATTTTTTTAGAAACAGGTATTTTATTTAAGAGCTATTGTTTTACACTTTTAACTGTTTTGTTAAATACTGTCTTTACATTTACCATTTATCTGGCACAGTATTGCCAAATTTGGCTCAGAAGCAATTAAACACGAATATCCAATCCAAGAATCAAGCAATAATTTTACAAGGGAGAAGCAATTCTAAACTACAGGAGTGTCATTTCCCAATACCTATAGCACTTCTTTTCAATATTTCAGAAGTCAAAAATTTTGAAAATTGCAAACAGAGAATTAATCTTCCATGAGATCGAATGGGGAGAATGATTATCAAGAATCAAAGACTGGTCAGAATATTTTGTGTCTGTTGTGAACATTGCACAAAATTTATGATTTTTTTATTTTTGCAAATTTCAGTTTTGTTAATGTTTCTATTACACCGTATTAATTTATTGAAACTGCAATGAAATCAAAAATAATATCAGTGAACAAAAGCAGATTTTACCTAATAGATTTTTTTGTTCTTCCTTTCGCTGCCTAGGGCAGTAATTTTCTTTTACATAAGTAGCGAGGATAACCTTATTCCGCAAAGAGTCCTTCAGACCGTCCTCGGTTATTAATGCGGCAATGAAATACGAGCAAAGAATTCACTTATGTTATGCACGTTATTAGTTAAAGTGTCCACCGAGTAATGATAAAGAAGTATTTCACTTTTTTTGATGTTAAAAACGGAAGGAATTCTAGAACTTTCTTAGAAAGGAATCAATGCATTTTTCTAGTAATACACACTAAAATAATATTTCCTAAGAATTTTTTTTCAGAAATTGAAATAAGTAAAAGTTAAAAAGAAGAATTGAACGTTCAATATTACTGCAGGTCAAAACTGCAATCAAGAATATTGTAAATAGCTGCAAAAGATTTTATTTTTTATGTTCGGGATATTTTTTACGCCACTTGCGAACGTTTTGTTTATTATCTTCATGATTTACTGTCAGAGATTGACTTTTTAATTTTCCTGCAAGAGAATTGAAAATCCAAATAGTGCAAAGAGACAATCAATAATTGCATATAGAAATAAGTAGTATAGAATGCAAATATTAGTAAGGCAAGTAATATATAGAAATCTTTTACGTCCAATTCTCAGTGATAACATCTGCAATGACGTATTAACAATGGTTTCGTGCGTTTTTTCCTTATTATGATCTATTCGTATTTTGTTAATATGGTCTAAGAAATGCAGATAAGCAGTAGTTATTTTTTTGTTAAACCGACTATAGTAATTTTTTAATTATTTCCTTTTAGATAAAGAACAAAAATAGAATCTACTGCCTTAAAGGGGATCCTTCCAGATATTCTTATTAAGTCGGCAATGAAGTACAAACAATACATTCAAGTTTTATTCATTACCATTTTTTGATTTCCATTTCGAAAAATCAATGTGCCTGCTCTACACTAGCAAGCAATATTTCTTTCATCCTTATAGGAAAAGAAAGAAATCGAGCATTTTTAAACAGTGGACTCAAAGTAAAGCTTTTTTTTTTAATCATCCGTAACAGTAATTTTCTACCAACAATTCCATCCAGAAGTCAAGAAAAAAATTCCGAACAAGGAATCAAGACTCCAGGCCGAATCGCAGAAAGACATTCAAAAACCTATTCAAAAGGGGCAGAAATCGTAATGTGTATTCGATAATTAAAGCAGTAAAAAATTCTTCCGGATATACTTTTAGAAAAGGGATTGGAGCTGTTACATCTGATTTTAAATTATTCTAACGAAAATGACGCTGACAATCAATTTAACAGTGATAAAAAACAACTCAATAATTGGACGCTACACATTTTTGAGATACCTATTGATATTGATTTGCTAACGATTGCCCTATAGGCAAGAAGTTCATATAGAACTTGTTACAAAAATAGAATTTTATTACTATTCTCCATAGTAACATCACGTCAATGAACTCTTGATAGTGGATTTACAATTTTTTTTTATAGCCACTGTTTGGATTTAATTAAAGATTTTCGTGCGGAGACCGCCGAAAGATTTTTCTCTTTATATGTCATTCTTGACATATGAACATTGAAAAAAAATGAATTAAGATTGCTCACTACATAAGTTTCCCAGAATTTTTCGCTTTAGATAGCGAGCAACAGACGATTCTAAGATTCCCTTTCGGATAAATAGCAAATAGATCGGTTATTCATTTGTCCGAGCCTTAACGGTAAAAGCATTGTCGATGAATTAGAAACAGTTTAGGATAATGTTGTGGTTATTTTTTTTTTTTGTCTTTCATGCACAAAATTTTTATTTCTACTTTTTAATTAAGAATCAGAAGTCTGTGCTCCATCAAGCAATTTGCGAAGTTTTCATTACTTACGAAAGAAGTAGGTAAAACATATAGATATCGGTTCTGGCTACACAATGGATTAAAGATACGGTTTCTATTACAGTGTAAGTAATTACACAAAATAGAATTCGTTAACGGTGCATTTTAAAATCACTCACTGAGTGATGCTGAAAAAGTAAATAAAAATTTGTTCAAAACAATGAAAATATTTAGAGACATTTAACATGCGTGGAAGTGAAAACTGACAATTTTTTTTGCTTACGTTTGCCAGAAAAGATAGTTTCTTTTTTTTTTTCTTTACAGAAACATTCTAATACATACATACTATTTGTAGGATTGTGAAAAAAAATGTAGAATATTTACAAATTATTCGTTTTTACTTTTGCTCATGCCAATGCTCTAAAAAGAATAAAGCATTTAAATACTACTATTTAAACATTCTCCAATTTATAATGTTGAAATTTTTAAAAAATGAGCAAACTCCTACCTTTTCTACGTATAATTTCCAATAAGGTATATTTTTAGCACTCTTGCAGATGATAGATATTTCTTAGTTGCAAAAGAGGAGTTTTAATATTAGACATTGTGAAGCCCCTCATTGGTTGTCTATTTTATTGCAGCATCCCTGTAAGACCTTTGAAAAGGAAAGCTGAAGGACAATTATACTACTGAGTGGTCGAATGAAGTAGTCAACCTTTGAAAACTGTTAGAATTTCATCGTCCAAGCGACAGTTTTAGCCTACCTGAAGATTGAAACTGACCTTTCCGTTGCAGTCTACGCATCTCACTACGCTATAGGAGCAATCTTTCAGAAAACCCACGACGCAGTTAGAGAGCCCTTATTATTTTCAAGGAAGCTGACCGACACCAAAAGGAAGTATATCTACGACAGAGAACTGTTGGCTATTTAAGCTTAGTAAAACATTTCCGCCACATTCTAATAGATAGGCAGTTTAAAGTTCTTATTGACCACAAACTCCTGATTTTTGCGCTTCACAAAATTAATAACATTGCTCCTAAACAGCGCCGTCTCTTCGAATGTATCTCTCTGTTCACCACGTTATGTGACGGGGGAAGAAATTCTGTTGCCTACGCAATGTCAAAAGTTTCTACTATTGAAGTCCCGAACTCTTAATTATCAAGGAATGGCACAGTCACAAGCTGAGGATAAGGCAATTTTTTTTCATCTGATCCTAAATTTGAATTTAAACTTCAAGTTGAACTCAACGGTCCTAAACTGTATTGTGACGTTTCTATAGGAGCTTTAAACCTTACGTCCCCTTGGTTTCGGTGAATCTGTTTTCAGAACTCTTCACCAATTTCATCACACTGGAGTGAAAGCACCCGTAGATCTCATTTGAAAGCGTATCATGTGGAAAGACTTGAAACGTCACCATGTGGACCTGAACGCGCCTCGATTGCCAATGATCGAATATACACCGCCACACAAAGAGCAGTCTGGGAACCTTTCAGCTTCCATCCGAAAGTTTTCCCACTTAAACTGAAAGATTGTCATTTCTCTTCCACCCTCTAACGAATGTCAGTACCTCCTGACAGACGTCGACTTGTTCTCCCAATTACCAGAAGCATTTTCTATGCCTGACCAGAAGGGTAAAACCGTGGATTAGGCCCTCCGCTGGATTTCCCTTTTTCTTAAGTTAATATTCATCTTATTATTGTACTGCCACACATTTTATAAACCGTTTTATAATCAGGTCTGATTTTACCGTTTGCTTGGCGCAGTATAACCAAACATGGTTCTTGCGCCATTAAATCACAAACAAACACCGCTGGATTTCCCACTTTTGAGCGTTGGAGTTCATAACAACGGACCAGGGCCGTAAATTCGACAGATATTTCTTCAAAGCTTTCACGCAATTCCTGGGAACCCACTAAACCTGAATAACAGCCTACCACCATTCAGCCAATGGAGCGGTGGAAAAATTTCATCGACAGTTAAAGGCGGCAATCATATTCCACGTAACTGAAAGGTGGACTGAAGTTTTTCCCTGTCATCTTGCGAGGGATTCGTGTCTCGTTCAAGGAAGGCATATCTGCATCTCCAACTGAGATGATTTTCGGTTCCTCACAGTGACTTCACGGAAAGTTTTTCCGAGAAACAAGACCCCCTGTTACAGAAGAAGACTTTCGCCGTCAGTTTAGGGATAGGGCGAGTAAACAGAAACCAGAGCCGATGTCACGAAATGGTCAACAAAATATTTTTGTGCACAAAGATTTGTCTAATTTAACGCACTTGTTTTTAAGACTAGATTGTGTAAAAAGTTCTTTCACAGCCATGCTTAGTACCATTTGAAGTCGTTAATCATTCAGAGAAGTTTTTCATTCTCTTAATCAACAATAAAGAAGTAAAAGTGCCAAGAGACCGGTTGAAACCCGTTTTTGAATTCTAATACTTGTAGTGTACCGAATTGACCAAAGGCACGTACGATCCACCCTGGTCGCAAAGTAAGATTTCGTTTACAAGTGGTTTCCATGTTTAAACTATTTTTGTACTAATGTTTGCAAGCTGTTTTTCGTATCTGGAGATAGGTGGGGGAGTGCTGTGGTACTGCACGGTGAAGTCTGTTTTATTATTTCAACGTATCTGTTAAGCTTGTGGCAACATCACCTTTATTATAAAATCTCACACCTATATTTTCACGGCACTCCACAGCGCCAGACATCTAGAGCATTCTTGTTTTGTTTTGTTTTTTAATAAAGGTTGAATTTTAAAGTTTATTAATAAAACTTATTGTTTAAACTTTTGAATTTTCCCTCAATTGAAGACTCTGTAGCCACTTAGCTTTAATTTTCACACCAAAATATCAGCAAGCGTCATGCTCAAAAGGTATAGACTTTTGCCACTGGTTCACGTAAAAGTCTTCCCTCATTCAAAAGAGAAACATTTTTAGTTTTCACCCCTATCAAACTACTCATCTTCAAATCCAACAACGGAGCCTATCTGTATTCTCAGAGGCCTCATGAAACATACCACTGAGTAACGACATCAACGCATTGTCCACACATAAAATAAATATACACCAGGTAAGCAACAAATGCCACTTTCGAACTACCAGAAAGACAAATGAACACCAAGCACTGAATTACCTAGAAAACTAAAATTTTATAAAACTACTGATTACATACTCTCTCCTACAGAATATTGAGAGAAAAAGCAAGAACAAATTTCAACACTTCTCCGAACATTCACCTAACACATAAATCCATTTCACAATGTTACTTTCAGAATATGGCCCACTTTTCTTGTTTATTTTAAATTCAAAGTGAGCAAAGTAGACTAGGTGATAGAAGTCAACGTCTCTATCGAGCAAACGTCTCGTTGTAAAATCTTTTTCATTGCTTGCATTCGTCATGGAAATCCACCATCCGGATTCTAATAAATGAATTCAAGAAAAGTGGCGCAATAACCCAAAAATTGAAACCTGATAAACAAGGGTAAAAGCAAGAAAAATGGACAGCCTCTTCCAAGATAAATATTTTGCCATATACAGATTTATTACAATGATATTAAGCTTAAAACGTTTAAAGAACGCCATTAACCTTTCCTCAGAAAGTTACTTCAAATTGTTGGCTATTTTTATTGAATCTTGTTTTTCACCGTCCTGGCACACTGATACACAAATTTTTAAAAAACTGAAAATTTTAAAATATTTATGGCTTTTTTTATGATTGTTTGAAAAAGGAAACGTTTAATTGTTCTATACAGCAACTTCCAGGTAATTAAATTACTGATATTCCTTTTAGTATTTAAGTGCCACCAAGCAGAAATGAGAAGATTTCACAAGAAAATGACATGAATGCTGAAATCGTGATTTCAGAAATCTGAATTTAAGTTTCATTCTTCAAATGTTTCATTTAAGTGTAGGAACTGAAAATGTTGCAGAAACGTGATTTATCGAAATCCGTAATCTGAGCAATTCTAACGATTTTGCAATTTGGATAAAAATAAGAATTTCCTATCATTACATCAAGGAACCATTTTCTGCTTCACTACAACAACCAAGTCTTCTCCCGACGATCAAAACTACTAACCCAGTTAACAGTATATAATATTTTCCACATATTTTGATTAGAATTTAAATGGTTTAATATTTCGGTAAAACAAAAACGTGTTATTTTTTGAAAACTGCCTTTGTTATCTATTTTGAACAAAGAAATGTAAATACTGGAATTAATATTAATTGGTCCGTAAAATTTAATTCCATCCATCCATCCATCAGGGCTATATAAGTAAAAATAATTTTTAATAAAACCCGCTTAAAATATGTAAGTTTAATATGGACCTTTAAATTTTTTTGTACTTTTAAGCGCTTATTTTCTTATTTGTTACATGCATAATATGTAATGATTCGCATTGTAAAAAAAAATTACAAATATTTACCCAATTATTGGGAGAATCAATGATTTGAAATCAAAGTGCTTTGATACGGCTGAATACTCTGTTCACTGGAAGCAAAATATAATTTGGCAAGTGAACCAAATATTGTCATTTCAATTATCTGCTATCCAATGACGTCAGGTCATATACACTCATTGTATAATGAAATTCAGAGAGAGTCATTCTTTTATCAACAAGGCAAATGTTTCATTCCAAACTGTTAAAAATCAGTTTCATGGTAAATTCTGTTTATATAAAATGTATTCTTTCGTTAGAGTGATAAAATATTAGTTTAGGTTGAATGCAACTTAAAGGGAATTCTGGTACGTCCTTAAATGTAGCAAGTCAATGATGCAAGACAAAAAGATCTAATGATCTTAATTTAATCCTGAGAGCTCAGATGGAGACAATAGATTGTCAGGGATGGCATTTAAGAGGCAAAAGGCAGAACATTCTATACCAACAATTTTACTATTCAATTCCCATAAGATGAATCGAATATCATTTCATTTCTGCAGTTGAGGATTCCATATCCTTCAGAACACCATGGTAAATAGAACATGAAATAAGGCAATAGTCAATACACCCTCGTCTAAAATTCGATGGCGTACGTATCAAACATACACAGAGGAAACATTCGCTTTAGAGTAAAAACTCTATTCGCTGTGCGAAATATGATGACAGAAATTCAGAATGTGAAACTATTTTTCAAGGACTCACGGCTACAAACTCCTATGTAGTAAACTACTTGCGAAACCGTATATCAATGCATCCCAGAAACAAATAGAGCATCAAATTTAAGCTTTTTAATAATTAGACATACAGACTATAAATCGGATAATATATAATTTCATCAGGTTAATTTATCTTGTAAAAGAAATACAAGATCCATATGATTATTTTATTTATTACATCATAGAGCAGAAAATATATATCGATATCTGATATGAAATTATTATCTGGCTCAGTTTTGGCGACCTTTCGAACTTTTTGAGCAACATCCCATTTGGAAAATCGTTTTCTATTTCCAATTAAAAATATTCGATAGAAATTCGCTTATTATGGAATGGGTATTAAGTATTAAATTTTTAATGGGTATTAAGTATCAGAAATGGGTATTAAGTATCATAATTTGAACCGTAATTTTTTAAATTTTTTTTAAAAAGAAATTTGCTTTAAAATTACTTTGACCGAAGATAATATAAATATAAGTTCTTAATTATAACTTTGAACGTAAACATTCTTTAACTTGCAGATGCATAAATTTAAATCATTTAATCATGTATTAGTAAAAAAAAATCTTTGAAAATATAATTATTGATAAATAATTACATTTAGGAAACGAACAGTGAATTATACGGTTATGATTACGCATATTTAATTTCGATTTATGATTGTTCAAAAGAACAAAGAACTCGGCGAAATCGATGAATGCAAAAATTCTAGTTACTTTTGAAATTTAATAAAAATTCTATTAGGAAAAATTAATTCATCTTAATGAAAAAGATTTGAAATGAAAAGATTAAAACATGTTCCATGCTTGTTTTTAAGATTTGTTTCGATTTTTTTTTCAAACACAATTATTCATTATTATTATGCACAGTATAGTCTCAAATAGCATGATTAAATAAAGCGACATTTTAATTTTCACTTTCTGTATAATTAAAAGGAGCATGAATATTTGGAACTCAACCTATCTTGGCTCGATAAGTTGGTAGACGGATCGCAGTTGATGAAACAAATTTAATACACATGTAGTGCAGATGCTTTCCAATTTAGTTGAAACATTAGACGTCCGCTGCAGACTTCAAATAGCTTTCCAGGAGCGCTGAAAGTTTTACGGATAAGGAGCTACTATAAAAAAGAAAAACAACTGAATTGATTGTTATAAATAAAATTACGATGAAATCATTCTTTTAGGTAATTGATGCATTCCAAGTAGTATATTGAATGATTGCAGTTTTAAGTAGCATTCTGTTCTGAAATTTATCAACATGCTTTTCTCTCATATCCTACGGATCATTAAATGTAATTTGATTTTCGCATAAATGTTACATTCTTTCAATATTTTAATTGCTTATAAAATGGTTGATTCGTAGAAGTTTTCAGAAAATAATCAAATCTTTGAGGATTTGTTGAATTTTATACTAAAAACGCCAGTTACATGTTTAAAAAGATATATCCTGAATTCAAAAAAAATTTGTTGTCGTATAGAATTTGAAATTAAAGAAATAACACTCTTTCTCGAGTTTGAAATTAAATTAAAACTCATTCTCGAGTTTGAAATTAAATTAAAACTCATTCTCGAGTTTGAAATTAAATTAAAACTCATTCTCGAGTTTGAAATTAAATTAAAACTCATTCTCGAGTTTGAAATTAAATTAAAACTCATTCTCGAGTTTGAAATTAAATTAAAACTCATTCTCGAGTTTGAAATTAAATTAAAACTCATTCTCGAGTTTGAAATTAAATTAAAACTCATTCTCGAGTTTGAAATTAAATTAAAACTCATTCTCGAGTTTGAAATTAAATTAAAACTCATTCTCGAGTTTGAAATTAAATTAAAACTCATTCTCGAGTTTGAAATTAAATTAAAACTCTTTCTCGAGTTTGAAATTAAATTAAAACTTATTCTCGAGTTTGAAATTAAATTAAAACTCATTCTCGAGTTTGAAATTAAAATAAAACTCATTCTCGAGTTTGAAATTAAAATAAAACTCATTCTCGAGTTTGAAATTAAAATAAAACTCATTCTCGAGTTTGAAATTAAAATAAAACTCATTCTCGAGTTTGAAATTAAAATAAAACTCATTCTCGAGTTTGAAATTAAAATAAAACTCATTCTCGAGTTTGAAATTAAAATAAAACTCATTCTCGAGTTTGAAATTAAAATAAAACTCATTCTCGAGTTTGAAATTAAAATAAAACTCATTCTCGAGTTGGAAATTAAAATAAAACTCATTTTCGAGTTGGAAATTAAAATAAAACTCATTCTCGAGTTGGAAATTAAAATAATACTCATTCTCGAGTTTGAAATTAAAATACTCATTCTCGAGTTTGAAATTAAAATACTCATTCTCGAGTTTGAAATTAAAATAAAACTCATTCTCGAGTTTTTAAAGTAATAATAATATTCAGCCCGAATACGCCACCTGAGCCCAGTGCTAAAAATCCACCATTTGAAGTTTAAAAATCCAGTTGCAAGTTTAAAAATTCGTTCGAGAGATTAAAATTAGAGTCAAAAATAAAAATCCAGCCACAAATTTAAAAATCTCATCTGTTTCTTCAATCAAGTTAAAAATTTAAAAATTCCCGAGTGCCAGCACTGTGACTTAAAATACTTGAGTAAAATTTTGGCCCGCTTGATATTTAAAATTTCCACCACCACAGTATGAAAATACCCTTCATTTAGATGCATTATTTGATTAATATGAACTATTAATTTGAGTCAGTTTGAATTGCAGAGCAAACTTTTTATACCAAAGACGAAAGGCTTCATCTATTTTCAGAAAATCGAAGCTATACATGTGAACCAAGTATTTTTAAGTAACGATTTGTTCCATTAGTTGAAAAAATCTTACAAAGCTCTTTTTGAAATCCAGTATCTTATCCAGCCAATTATGATTTTATAAATCAAAATAAAATAATGATAAAAGTATTTTTGGCTTAAAGATAAGATTCACACTGTATGAAAGTTGAAATTATTCCACAACATTTATAGGTTTTTCGTGGATTTTATATATTTGTTTTATGAATTTCTTTTATTGGCTAAAAGTACTTACATTTTTATGCGTCTAACAAGACATAGGGAGTAACTATAAACAGGGAAACATCAGTTATTCTATTTATATTTGAAATCTTCCTTTTTTTTATAAATTGCTCTGCTCTCTTTGTAGACTTTCTTAACATCCATTTAACAGAATATTTAGAATCAAACTGACAAGAAAATAATTACTCGTAAAACTTTCGCATTCGAATTTTTCTAAATATAATTTGTTCTGTAAAATTAACGATAACAGTAAATTAATTCAGTCCATAAATTAACTTGTTAATAATACTTTGAAACAAAAATTACCGCCCCAATACGGATTTCAATAGAGCAACCGGTAGCCCTTTTCGAACGAGATTTTCTTCCTTAATAAACCAGAGAGATTCTAGTACTGAAATGCTACTTTGTATTTTCGGAATGGGCACAGCTTATTAATAATTAGTGCAGTTACAACATTTAAGAAGCATAATAAATCTATTGTCATGCTGCAGCATAATATATATTTGAAAAATCAGACTTGGAAAACACACCTGCATATGAAGAATTATTTTGTAACTTCGATTAATAGCTGATCCATTTCCTAAATATTAGCAGGAGAAAGAAGATGTAAACACCATTATAATGCTGCTATTTGATCATCTACAGAATTAAGAAAATACTTATAAGAAGCATAAATGTGCAATATCGGCATTTTAAATATTTCGACATTAACATTCTTTACCTGCATGCGTTACTCATTTAAGTAAAACATGGTAGCCTCTTCGGAAATCTAAAAATGTTTGAGGTCTGAGAGATATGAATATCAATTATTGATTTCGTTGCAATTAACAATGGGCTTTTATAGGGCGCAAAATTCCTATGGATTAATAATCAGAGAATTTTTTTTTTTAATTTTAATAATATTCTTGTTAAGACAACTGGAAGAAGAGTGATTAAATTTTTCTTGCAAAGTAATAACCTACTCGTTCATTTTCAGCAGTCTTGAATTATTTAGAATTACTGGAGCTCAAGCAACACTTATAAATGATACAAAAAATGGTACAGATACTCAATTTTTTAAAAAATATTCTTGTTGAAATTCATATTGAGAACACAGCCATGGATAGAATTTTTTTTAATATATATAAATTTCGTTTGTAAGATCTATAATAACTTTCATAAGAATAAAAATATTGATACCGATAAAATAACTGTGCATATTGAATAATTATTTCACATTTGAATTCATATTAAAAATAATTCATATTATTTCTTGATGGTGAAGTATAAAGCGATAAAGAAGTATGAAAAAATACCATTATTTTTTAAAGCGATAAAGTCAAATAGTAATAAACTTTTTTTTTCACTAAAAGAAAGATCTGAAAAATGTCGATAAAATCTGTTCAGACACCAATTAATACTTTCCCGCATTTTCAAAACTAGTTTTGCAAAAAATGATTTTTAAGCGGAAGGTCGTGATTATGCGCAATACTCTTTAGCTTATTATTAGATTATTTAACTTTATATATAATAATTCTGCGGATATGAAAAAAAGAGTTTTTTCAGAATCCTCGAATATTGAATGGGATTGATCTTGCATTTCACCACGGAAATAAAAATATTCTCTCATTACGCTCGGGAAAATATTACCGGAAGCCCCTTAAGATCAGGTGATGTGCTGCCCTTGCTTAAAATTTTCATTTTTGTGAGGTGACGTGTTACGAGTTTGCAAAGCTTTAGTTTCAAAGGTTTAAAGATGTGGTTTTTTGCCTTTCATCTCACTTTTTCATTCTATAATTTAATTAATTTTTTTTTTTTTTTGGAAAAAGGTTCATGCCAGCTTAGAAATTTCCCGTCATATTCACAATTTTCATCATGCATGCGTGTATTTTATTAATTAAAGAGCTGAATTTTAATTTTTATTTGTTTGAAACTTCTAGAACACTTCATTAGTATGAATAAATCTGGTTCGTATTTTCATTCAATAAATGCGATCATTCCAGTGATAATTAAATTGTTGTTGAGATTACATTTACGTTTTTAACTAGCAGCATTGTTTCTCATTCGTTTGTAACATACGAAAATATATAAATTCAAACATTTTTCACTCCGCATTTTAAGATGCAAATTATATAAAAACAAACTGAAAAGAAATTTTTAGAAACTCGGGATAAATAAACTGAAATTTTCAACTAATAACTATGAAATTTTTAGTATACTCGATACATGACTTTGTCAAAACATATTTAAGTGCATATAAGTTCCGATACAAGTGCATAACAATCCTAAAATAAAAAAAAAAATCTTCAGTTTCAAATTAGTTTGGGCAATTTTCGAAGTTCTGCTTTTTATTATTAAAATGATTTTTTCCCTTGACATTGAGTTTTTTACAATATTTTCTAAATACTCAGACTGGGAAAAAACGCAGATTCAACATCAGACATGAAAGTATATTATATATATATATATTATATATATATATATGGAACATAATCGATTTTGCGAAAATATTATTAAAATAAGTATTTTTTATATATATTGAAGAGCATTTAAGTATCGATACCTCATTTTTTTTTATTTCGAAGGAATTTTGGCAAAAATATTCACTCCAAATTCGTTCACGTGAAAAGCTTATAACATGAATTTAGATATTTTACTAAATTAAATACAATTGTTATTCTCATAGTATTAATTACAAATTTGATAAAGAAAAATTCTAAAATACATAATATACATCTTGGCTTAATTTAGAATTACGTTTTCATGCATCTTTAATTCTTTATACGTCAAAGATTTTTCTTTCTAGATTTTTAAATTCATTTTCCTTTAATTTTTATTTTATTTTATAAATTTTAAAACTTGTATCACATTTTTCTAGTATTATAGCAATATTACATTATAAAAACAATTGTGCAGTTCTTATTTATAAATTTCATTTTTAGGTCAAAATTATTCATTTCATGAAACTGAAATTAAAATTCGGAATATTTTTCAAATTATATTAATATTCTTATTTATTTTCTCATAATAGCTGAATTACAGTTACGAATTCCCAGAAAATGGAGTGCGGAAGATTCATGCGCATCATTTTAAAGCAAGTTTGTAAAGAAAAAGATTTATAAGATATATATTGAGCAATTTATCAAATAGAAATAGAAAAATATTAGTATAGAACATTTCAAAAATAATTTTTTATTTATATAACATACTACTGGTCTACATAGTTTTAAGTATCCTATTTTTTTTTAAGATTAAAAAAAGCATTTCAATTAAATTCCCTCTATTACAATATACATTCTTTAAGAAATTATATACTTCGGTTGAAGCAAAACAAATATCAGAAATATGCTATTCAGAATTTCATAATTCTGTTCAGAGCACAGAATTAACTATACCAGCCGCCTTGATTAAGGGGAAAAATCCATGAATTTTAAATGATGGATTTCAGACGAAATCCGTTTTTTTTTTCTTTTTTATTTCTACTACAGGCTTTGATTTCAAATAGAATGACCTCACTTTGGAAAATAGAGAAATATAGTATTTATCATAACAAAATGAAACAAAACATCAATGAATTACAAAGTGCAGATTCAAGGACCTTTTTTTAAAAACATTAACTATTTTTTCAAAGACCAAGAATTTCAGATATCGGGACAAATGAAGGCTTTTTTTTAAAAGGAAAGCAAAGCTCCAGTCTATCTGACACGAAATTCAAGTATATTATAAAGCGTGCATAAGGTTTTGAGTTTATGTGATCACCATGGCAGCAATTATTTGCCCCAAGATTTTTTTTTTCTTTGCTGAAAATTTATTGAAGTTAATGATCTTGTCAATAACCTCCATTCAGGTTTCAAAACCTGTGAAAATCAGAAGAGTGGGCACAAAATGAACGTTTTTTTAATGCCCACTACAGTAATTTATTACGAATTTTCAGTTAGTAAAGAATTAAATATAGAATTTTCTACCGACGATGTGGACTAATTCAAGCTTTCATAAAAATGAAAGCAATATTGATGTGCAAACAATGGATTCAAGTGTTACTAAATATTTGGAATTTGAATTTTCTTCGAGCTTTCCTTTCGAATATCATACGAACGTTTTGCTCCTAAAAATATTTCTCCAACCTGTCTTCGTGAGGAAGAAATAAGGAAGGAACAAAGAGGCTATAAACAGAGATTAAAGGTGAAGTCTTTTTCGTAATACTCCGCCACATTTATTTTTCCCGATTTCTCAGAAATTGTGAGAAGTGAAGGTTCCAGATATCGAATCAGTTCTCCGTGCGATTAAGTGAGGAGAAAAACAATCATGAATCTTTGAAGAATAGATTTTTTTTCTTCATGTCATGGCCTTTTTCGTAATCATTTTCAGGAAGTTCTCTTTATTTTTTATTATTATTATTTTTTGTTTTTTTGAAAATCAATCTTAGTAGATGGTTCTGACAGTAAATTATTAACACTGCAGTGAGTGTCAATATAAGAAGAGGAAAGAATAAAAACTTGTAACCAATGGGAACAAGAGGAAATTTATATAATTTTTGGTGTATTGTCCATCACAACAATTTGTATGGATTGTCTTAGAACAGAAGAAATGTGGAAATTATTTACACAAGGAATCCTTCGTCCCGCTTTCATAGTGATAAAAAGGCAATGAATTCCTAATTTTTTTTTTTTATTGTCATGTCCCCTTTTGATTTCTTCCCAATATTTCTTCTATAAATTAAGGTATGGTCAGTTATGGTAAATCAAGGTTTTGGCACAACACCCCATTTAGGAAAATCTATGCCATTCACATTGAAAATCAAAGATTTTTCCAGTAATAAGAAATTCTTATTTTTCAAGTTCTGGCGATGGAAAAAAGGAACAGAAGAACTTCGAAAAAAGGTATTGATCAGGGTTTTTTTTTTTTTCTTGTAATGCACAATGCAACGATTCTATCTTTCAGATATGCAATGTTCAAGAAAAGAAATCATCGCTCCAAGTGACCTTTTGAGGATAAAGACCAACAAGAATCAGAGAACGACCAGAAGAAAATTTTGTATTTGATGCCATTGCAATAACAATTTTTTCCAAGATTTTTTTTTTATGTTTTTAAGTTCAGACTTCTGATACTTATTTTTCAAGTCACTTTAATAGTAAAATTTCACACTAACAGTAAACTAAAACTTCTGCAAGCAAAGGACAAAAAATGAAGGTTTTTTAAATGTTCACTGAAATAATTCATTATGATGTTTTACTAAAAAAGGGCAAATATTGAATTGGTTGAGTGTATGAGGCCTTCGTTACAGACCTTATAGTTATAAATATGGTTGAAATGAAACCAGTAAGTGCCATTTTTTTTTACCTTCTGTCATTTAATATATTCCAAAGATATCCTTTCGAAAATTGAACAAATTATTTCTCCCAGAGATGGAATCGCTATTCCTGTGGTCTTGACGACGATAAAGACAAAATTGAAAGTTCTTTGATAAGTGAATAGAAAAACAAACCTAAAGTGGTTTTTTTTTCTTTTTTTTACGAAATATCCACATTAATAATTTTTTCCTTGCAATTCAGTAATTGATAGAAACAAAAATTCCAAACACAGAATCGGCACTCCAAACAGTCTATTGATGAAACGGCTAATCAAGAATCGAAGAATGGATAGAATATTTCGTGCCTAGGCTGCCAATGCGATAATTATTTTCTTGTTTCTTTTAAATCCATTTACTTACTGTTTATAATATTAAGTATTATACAGATTGTAAAAACTGAAAATGAAATGAACACTGAACAGAAACTAATATTCAGTGGACAAAACTGGACATTTTTTTTTCTTTTATGTAGTGCCCACTACAGTAATTTGCTTTCAAATAAGAGCAAATATAAATCTTATTACCGCAATTAGATTTTTATACTAGGCTCAGTTATTAATGCGGCAATAAAGGTAGATTTTTTTTTATCCATTTAGAAGTTAGTCTTTCCGAAGTCCTGATAAAGAAATATTTCAGTCGCTTCAATGGAAATTGGAAGGCTTTGGGAAGCGTCAAATATAAGAACAGTGCAATACATTTTTTTAATGCGCGATTCTAAAATATTCCTTTCAGAAACCAAGACAGGCAAATGTTCAGACAAGAAATCAATGCTTCAAGTGGTTGTAAAATGGGTTGATTAAGTATCTGAGAAAATATACGAAAGCATATCTATGAATGTGGGCGTGATCTTTTATCGTGATAATTTTTTCCAAGATAATTCTTTTTTCAAAAGTTTCATCAAACCAGGGCTTCTAATTGTAAAAATTTATTCAAGAGAATTCTCAAGAAAAATGAAATAGTTAACAGAAAAAAAACTGACACTAGGCACAACACGAAGTGGGTTTTTTTTTTTTTTTTTTTGTAATGCACTCTATAGAAATTTGCTCTTTATTCATTTCAATAAGGAGATAATATTGAAATTATCACAGTAAAGGGACGTTCTTGCGATCCGAATATATATGAGATGAAAAGAACTTGATCATGCTATTTTTTCTTCTACTTTGATTTTGATTTCGAAAATCAGAGTGGTTGCTTCTGAACAGAAATGAACATTATTTTCGTCCTGACAGTGAAAAAAGAAAGGAATCAAGAATGTTCAAACAAAAGACTCGAGGAAACCTTTTTTTTAATACCATCTACAGTAATTTTCTCGCAGCGAGCTAGCTCCTTTCAAAAATAGAAATATTTAAATATATATAAGATTCCAATCATGAAATCAAAACTCCAGGTCTAATGGCAAGAAACCTTACAAAAATCTATTAAAATGGATAGAAGTCAATATATCAATGCGATAAACACTGCTTAAATAATTTTCTCAATAATATTTTTTCGAAAATTGCATGATGCGGAAGCATCTGACAAAGAATTATTCTGGCTATAATGTCTTTAAAAACAAGATGAAAAATGGACAAAAACAGTTCAAAATTAAGCACTACAAGATTTTTTTTTTTTTTTTTTTTTTTTTAGCATTTCCCACATAAAGTGTCCCAAAAAATTTTTGCATGAATACCGAGAAACAATGTTTGCCAGATTTCTTAGACAACGATTTTTTTTTTTTTTTTTGCAATAACTGTAGGAAGGTAACTTTTGCTGTCTTGTTCGAAAAGGGAAGGAATATTTGACTCCTTGCAAACAATTTGCGAGTTCCGTCCCTCAATATGAACGAGAGGCAAAAAGAATCTAAAAAGAGCTTGCATGCAGTTGTAAAATTTGTTCATTTATATTGAAGCTTTCATTTTACAAGCGATCAATTACAGGGTTTTTATCGCTTACATTGCGTGGAATAGATCAAAGTGTATTTCGTTAACAATGTCTATAATTTAATACAAAGAGAGTAATTTTAAAAGGAAAATTTCAAATTTGAGCTAAAAAACACATGAAATATTCAGAAGTAAATACTAAACATTTAATATACGTGTCGGAGTGAAAAAATCACGGTATATTTGTTTAAGTGTACAGAAAGAGATAAGGTATTGATTTTTTTTTCTTAGAGTACAAATGCTGCCATTTAAAGACAATTCATCATGATTTTATGATACTGTAACAAACGAAATTAAATCCAATAATTTCCATTATAAAATGTTAGATAAGGATAATTTTCTTTAAGGTTCTTACAACTGAAAGCTATTTTCTTAATACAGTTGGATGGTTTTAAATCTACAAATCAACATTCATGTTAAAAACAAATAGATATTTTCAGAGAGATTCAGGATAGAACCTTCTGTCAATCTAAAAGAATCATCCAATTTTTCAAAATATTCAAATGCTAATTCAGCGAGAGATATTGAACTCTCTGAAATCTCATGAGTTATTCCAGACATCAAGCACTCAATTACACAGCCCTCTGAATTTCAGAAAACTAAAATCGCATTCTCTTTTGCAATATTATAAAATAAAAGGAGTTTTATAAAAGAATACAGTATTTAAAAAAAGATGCACAATGTACAACACCCTACGAAAAACAGCTTTCCCCCGAACAGCAAGACATACCATATCACAAGGGTTGTTTTTTTTTTTTTTTTTAGTATGCCTTTTTCTAGTTTATATTCGATTTAGCGGCGATACCGAAAATCAGTTTTAATGTATGTAATAAATGTATTCAAGAGAAGAGTTTCAAGTATCATAGAAATAAATCTTCATAACCAAGGAGAATGGCAATACATAATAGACCAATTTCTCCAGACATTTCATCATTTTCAGTTGTTTCATGGTTATGCAGATAAGCTTAACACACTAGAGCGCAATTAAACATCGCTCAGGAAACAACTTTTACAAGACGTCAAAAGAATACCACAACCTCTCTATAAAACAACGAAAACTCTTTCAGTGATTTCTTTATGCATTTTATTTTTTATTTATTTATTTATTTTTTTTTTTTTGTGAAAAAGCCGAACTATCACCCCGGTTGTTTTGAAAAATAATTGTCGTCATTTTGTTCTTTAATATTAATTAATCTTTAGATTTATCCTTTATGTTTTTGTAAAACACATCAAGGTTATCAAATATTTCAAATTTCAGATTTTGCGTAACCATAATTTTTATTTATTATTTTTCATTGAAAGCATTTCTCAGAAATGTTTGGTTTGGTTTGGTTATATTAACGTCCTGTTTGAAGCAACACTGGGGCTATTTTGGGACGGACCTCGTAATTTTGAACCGCAGTCAGATGACGAGGACGACACCTGAGTTGGCAACCCTCTCTCCACACCACACCAACGGGAAGACGTTTGGTCATAACGGATTTAACGTGCAACAGACCCCTTTACACGACTGTTCTTCGGCGGAATTGGGTCACGAACCTGAAACCCTCCGGTTCCGAAGCCAAGACCTTACCACCAGGCCACCGCGGCCCCATTCTCAGAAATGTAGGAGGATGTTCATATCAACAAATGATAGAACAGGGCTACTGACATTTCTGCTTCAATCTTAGCACCAGAAGCTTTAACGCAGTCTTTCTACACTGACAACAAACCAGTTTTGGAAAAGCAAATATATTTTTCTTTTTCTTTTATTCATTTGAATGTTTACATCATCATGTTTAAAATTTTCGGTTATTCTCATGCAATTTTTAATGATAAATACTTCTTGATTTACGGATTCAATAATTTGTATCTTTTCATATTGAGAAAGTCAGTGATGGTCTATATTATTCAAACAAATGAAAGCCATTTCATGTGTACACGAAGACTTTCAGACATAATCTCAAAAGGCCAATCAGCCACACTTCAAAGGCATTGGAAAAAATCTGAAAGTTCAGAGCATAGATACGCATTGGCAGCAGCTATGGACCTCTACTTAACCTCTAGGGGTTTACAGGAACTTTTGAATAATCCCTGAATTGTCCCTAGGTGCTCTAGGACTAAGGATTGATTTTTTAAAGTCCTTTACGTTGTTCTTAGTCTCCAGTGAACGTAACAAGAAAGCTAAGATCACTTCTGGTTCCTTCCGGTAGGGAACACCTCAATTCCGCACTTGGGTATAGATGCAGAGTGCACCTACCTCGGTGTTCCCTTCACACTTACTGGTAAAGCTAAAGTCAGAATTTTAGAGTACCTTCAACCCAAGTTAGAGACTAACCAAGGAACCTCTAAAGCCCCAACAAAGTTTCTTCTTTCTGAGGTGCCATCTCCTGCCTGGTGTCTATCACTTATTGGCCTTCTGGAGATCTAGCGTTTAACTTATGACGCCGACATTGTGGTTAGGTGATATAGAAGGTAATAGTTAGATCACACGGTCGACATCCCCGTCCCATTTTCTTATGCTGCTATTTCGAACGGGGGCCTGGGTGTGCCTTGTCTCTACTGGTCCGGAGTTAGACTTCGCCGTGACAGCTTAAGCTATTCTTCATTGTTTTTAAATATTTATAGGGGTGTTACTTTTCTCCTTTTTTAATCAATCATCTATTTTTAACTTTGCTTGTTATGATATTTTATCTCAAGATTATACGCCTTTTACGGACCCTGCTGCTCAGGTATCCTCATCTTTCATTTTACAACAGCTGTCTATGGTTGAAAAAAGTCTTCTTCTGGTCGGTGTATTAATTAATACCAAAGCAAAACAGCGGCAAATGTGCGGTGAGCTGTTTTATCCCTCAGTGGATGGCAACACCCTGAAAGCATCAGGTACGACAGCTAAATAGCACACCTGGATCTCGAATGGGACGTTCCTTGTCAGTAGGAAAGATTTTTTTAACATGATGAGGGCCCACATCAATGCTCTTGCAACTAGGACAAGAACATCTTGGGGGCGCAACAATAAATCAAGAAACTGTCGGACACGTTGTGCCTCCTTAGAGACACCCAATCATGTGGTACAGAAGTGTTTTCGGACACATGGTCCGAGAATTAATCTGCACAATGCTATAGTAAATTATGTGTGTCGCTGCCTTCAACAAAAGGGTTTCCAGATCGCAGAGGAGTATATCTTTCCTCTTCCCGCTGGTACACTAATGCCAGATATGGTTTCACATAACAACGATACTGCACTCGTCCTCGACACACAAGTCATTGAGGACGACGTGGAGCTGAACTCCGCACTTACCACCAAATGTATTAAGTACAGTATGAAACCACTTGAACAGGCAATGAAAATGCAGACAAGCACTCATAAAATTGAATTTTTCAGCATTATTTCAAACTGGAGGGGCGACTGATCACCAGCATCAGCCAAACAGCTTTTGCGATTGAGTGTCATTAAGAGAGATTTGTCCGTCACCTGTACACTCGCCATAATCTGCTCTATGGCATGTCACCGACGGTTCGGATTAATGAACGCCCACGCCAGGGGGGAGGGGGAGAGGGAGTAGAACGGGTATCGTCTGACTGTACTTATTTAACATATCGGGTGCTTCCTAGTCCTTTTTATTATTACTTTTCTAATTATATTTTTTTTTCTTCATCCCTATCTCTAGCCACAATTTTTTTCCTTCACACATGATCAGTCCTTTTATAGCTCATCCCACAAATGTCCCGTGGTCAAAAGTGGGATAGTCGACGCCATTTTCTTCTGTACCCACCAACACGGCAAGAACCATGCAAAACCATAAGATCCTCTTACCAATTCTTACGGTGACATAGGGGACATCTTTTCAGAGAAACTGATTTTACCTTAAACAGTGTTGTGAAAATTTGTACAAAGAAAGATTGTCGGGGTATTTAATTCGTGTGAAATACACCCTTTAATACTCTGCAATATTTAGTAGAATAATGTATAACTTTTTACCAAATTAAATAATCTGTAGTTCATTATGCAAAAGTGTAGCTACAAATTTAACATATCTGATGTTTCATTATCATTAAAAATGATTCATTCTTGTGTTTCAAGAATAAAGGAAGCTTCATTTCGCAATTTGGTTTACAGCTTATCTAATAAATAAGCTTTCAAAAGAAGGCCATTTCACATGTACCACCATGTACTTTCATCCCAACAGAGCCAAATTTATTGAAATTTGTCTTTCAGGTGAAAAACATTCGGAATTCTCATCTATGGTTATAGCGGTACGTTTATGCTTCTAATTTTCAAAACATACATCTTACAGATTAGAAATCCTGCCAAACTTGAAAAAGGAAGGAACACGTCCCTCGAATTCATTCGTAACATTACCAGACAACAACAAATTGAGGCAGGGATATTGCTACACCAACAATAACCGAAAGAAAACCTCTGTTCTATTTCATCACAAGAGATCAACTTCCCACTCCCCCAAATGACAGTTCTGTATCAATATGCAGACAAATTTAATGCACCTCAACCAAACTAATTAACACTAGACATTTCATAGATTCAGAAATGTAATGTGTTAGATTAACAAGTTCAAAAATCCCGTGTCAATGTAGTGTGATTGCTTATTCTTACATTACTGCTTATAAAATACAATAAACTTAACCACGTTTTAGCAAAACGTAGTTACGCCTGAGTTTCAACTGAATTAATGAGTCTGAGTAATTTTTTTTATATATTGCTGAAAATTCTATCAGATTGAAAAAATGGACGTTATTCCTAGCACATAGTGTAATGTCTTTTGCAGTTAAGCAAAAAACGTCCTGAATAGTTTCAAATCCAAAAGAAATCCGGGAAATTGCAAGAACCAATCGTAACAATGACACCCATCTAGAAAATGCCAAACTATTGCACAAAAACTGCTGGAATTTCTATAAAAAATCCAACATCTCTCTAGCTAAAAATTTGGATTGCAAAAATTACTTTCCTTATTACTTCCATTTTCAAATCGAAAAAAAATTAGATATTTTAATTTTTAATTTATTTTATATATTTTTGATATTTTTGTCCCAATTTCTGCATGAAAGTACATTCAAATTGATAAGGTCTACGGTCACAAGTTTATGTTCGAGTGAATTGATCTCGTATAGCCTTTCAATTTATTCTCATGTTATGTAAATCGTTTAATCTACAATACGATGAATTGAAAAGACTTCTAATTTATAGAATAGTGCAATTATGTAGGTTCACTTATTACGCATAAGAAATTTCATCATGGCAGTCAGTTCCGCTGGTAAGGATAGAGACCAAATCAGTGCCTGGAATCGTTTTAAAATACTCAGTAAATAATTCAAGACTTCCAGGATATTATAAAAAAATAAGAACAAGACTCAGAAAAGGGTACTTTCCCCTTCATTCGAAATCTACCTCTAGATATACTAATGCATTCTCTCAGTGCAATTCTAAGAAACTCCAGCGATACAGTACTAGACCTTCACGCTAGTAATAAGAAAAATAAAATTCAAAGAGTCCCTTGTTTCATTTGAAACACGTCCATTTCATCAAGATTTCTCAGAAAAAGAAAATCTGTCATTCAGAAAAGTCTTAATCTGTCATCCATTCTATAACAGAAATTCAAAACTTTACTCCACAACCATCTTCATTTTTACACTCAAGAGGTCTTGCATAACTGCAACCTCTCTAAGGGCCACATTCCGGAAGATATGCCAAAACAAACAATAAGTATATGATTTAGATCATATTTATAAATGAAAAATAGCTCAACCAACTACTCTATTAAAATTTGAGAAGATTATATCTAAATTGTTCATAACTAGTATGTTAATGGACTCAACCACCTCAATCGCTGTTTTTTTTTATTTTTTATTTTTTAATTATTTTAGTTACGTTTATAAATATTTTCAGTATTCTTTAAAGTTTGAATGGCTGTAAAAATATTTCAACCCAAGACTTCTAACGCTTCCTTTGTCAAAAACACTTTATAATCTTATTAAAATTGTTTCAGAGGTAAAATTCTGAAAACAGTGTAAATTTAAGCATTTCTTTTCTTAAGGATCTAAATGAGCTTCATACGGATTGCCCATTAAAACTGCTTTTGAATCAATGAAATATTCTATGAACATATGATTTAAAATTATCTTTATTAACTTCTTTCGACTAACCAGTCTGATAATTATAGGCAATATTAAGAAGATAAAAGCAATTCCTCTCCAAATAAATACTTTATCATATACACTGAATATAATTAGATGGATTAAATAATGATATCTGCAAGTAATATTTATTTTCGGCTTATTTTTCTGAATAGAATACTTTACAATATATTCAACCTTCTTAATTGTATACAAACATTTTATTATTTTTAAGACATTTAACAATTTAATAGTTTTTTTTTTAGATTGAGATTAGAAATAGAGATTGATTCAAAGTTCTCACGTAACAATTCTCCTGTATGAAGGTAATTTGGATTACGAAGTCTCATGAAAAATTTATGAATAAGAACTGAAATAATTTGAATATTTGAATCGTAAAAAGTTCTTAGAACATTTAGAAAAACAGAATATACTGCAAAATTCCTTCCATAATTTAAAGCAAACAAAAAAATTATTTTTTGCAAAGTTTTTTTTTTTTTTTAATTTGCATAAAAGTTATTTATGTCAAAAATGAAACAATTTACCATCGAGGAAGACTGCAATTTACAGTAAATATTTTAAAGAGAAATAAACAATAAGATGGAAAAAAAAGGAGTCCGATTTTAATTCCGTTAGAAAACAGCAATTATCAAATAAATGTATATCATTAATTGGGAAATGCATTAATTCATTGAAGTTCATGGACCAAAATATTAAAAAACATTTACATTTATTCAAATTTCCATTTTATCAAACACTTCAGAAACTACACTTCTAAGCTGCACGTTTCCCAGTCTGAGAGTGATTGAAAGCTAAATAACCGCATTTTGCTATTTGCTACAAATCGAGATTGCAGTCGTATAGTTAGAAGATATTGTAATTTTAAATACATATCCGAATTTAATCTTCATCTAAAACTAAAGAAAAGTTAATTTTTAAATTGAATAAAAAACACTTTCCAATCTTGATTCTCAAAAATGAAGATATATGATTTTTACCCAGTTAATTATTGAAAAACTAATAAAATGATTGTAAATAGGACATTCCGCAACAGCGAAGAATAAAAATACGATTCATTCATAATTTAGTCATGATTATTAAGCACCAATGATTAAAATATTCACGGCATAGTAGAATCTGGGTTTTCTGAAAACTCAATTTCGATAATAGGGTTTTACCTAATAAAAAGGAAAAGGAATTTTTTTTATTGCGATTCTATCAATAACTGCTTAAAATTAATTGGAAATTATATTTGTTTCTTTTCGATAATTATTATTTATGGTTCATTAATTAATAGAAACAATGCTGCCAGTAATTTTTTAAAAAAGTAATGCGAGATGTAAAATTTTAGAAACTTTATAGCATAAAAATTGGCATAATTACACTGTGAAACTGAAGTTTTTTAAATTCTTGCACTATAAAAATTTGGTTTCCTAAAGGCAAAATCATGGATATGCTGAACATAATGCCAGATTTAACTCCTTTTAATCTTAATAATATCTATATTTATCCTGAATATAGCACAACTATTGTAACTAATTACGAAGCCACATAAAAGAATAAAAAAATTCCGAGCTTTGCGAATGCAAAAACAAATTTAGGTCATGATCTAAAGATATTTTAAAATCATAAGGATACTACGACAGCAATTTATTATACAATTCTCGATATTTTTAATTATACATTTAATTAATAAAAACCAGGGAAAGGTGATTGTAAAATTAAATATTTTGAATAAAGTTTATGTTTGGTCCTCTAATACGAAATTTTATCAAGGATGAAACAAAATCGATTTGATAATAACCTTTATAGCATTGACAACAATAATGAATGCATATTTTTTCCCTTCTATTAATAATCCGGTGACATTTTATTAAAGCTCAAATGCTGTAGTTGAGATACTAAAAATAAAATTTATCTCAATATATGTAACTTTTATTTAATTTTTGAAATCTTAAATTGGATATCATATTTCTAACCGATTTCATGAAGCTGAGCGTTTTTGCTGTTCCTCCTCAGAATACACGAAAGTTAAAATATTTATAAGATTATAGATAATTATCATATTGATGTTTCGCTGAATTTTTGATAACATATGCAAGGAAAAATGAGTATCAGCTAAATAAATAACTTTCAATAAGAAAAAATATGTAAATAACAAAATAAGAAGATTTCATTTACTTGCATACTGAATATTTATTATGTTTAGATCTTAATAAGGAGAAAAGTACTTTTTGTATTTTGTAGTTTTTCACTTTCATTTTCGAAATATGTATCAATAGTATTTATTTCTCATAAATTATTTAAAAGATTTAAATTCATGGGAATACATTTCTTATTTCAAGTAAATGATAATAGAAAATTATTCTGATTTTTGTTCCAGAAAAACAATTTTGTATCATTTTATAAGTGTGCATAATATTTTTCTATAAAGGTTCGTTTTCAAATTCATCAAACTTTTCTGAAAATACCTCATTTCTACTGCAGCATAAATGGTCAAATTCTATATAGTTCGGATCAGCTATATTATATTATAAAAAGAACTCAAAACATACACTGACTGAGAATCCTGCTTTCATTTAGATGTAATGGACTGAATCAATTCATATGGTTTAATGAAAGTGAACAAACGTAACAAGTCAAATAATGCATCCAAATGAAGATTAAAATTATAAATGTAAAAACTAAAAGAAGGACTGTTTTCTTCAAAAATATGAAGGGGAGACCGACTGGCAGAGTTATAACCCTACCGAAATATCACCCAAATTCTGCGTTTCCCAATCCCTACGCGAGAGCCGTCCTCTAGTCCTCTGATTGGCCAAATACATAAAACAAAATAGACAATTTAAAGGGTTTTTCTTTTTCAAAAATAATGCAGAAACAAATCAAGAAAATAATTTTTTATTAAAAAAATCCGAAAGCGAAAAAAATTTTTTAGAAAAACTTGAAAGTATAAAAAAAAGAAATTTATTTTTCTTTGAAATTAAATTTGATTTGAATTTGTTTTTATAAATAAATTCTGGGAGTTTTTGTATGGAAGTCAAAACAATCATTTTAAACTAAAAATGCCAAATGAAAACTTTATGGAAAAATAAACATCAATAATTTTGAACGCAAAATAGAATTTTGAATATTGGAGAATTTTGAATTGAGGACTAGTGCTCATTCCGACAGTCGGATCCTTGAACTCGTAACCTCTAGTTACGATTTCAAGGTGACCACAGAGACCAACTTCCCCAGACCACGTCCCGACTCAGAACAGTCTTACGCTTATTAGCGTAAGCACGTTCCTGGGCCGAGACGAAGACCTGAACGACGAAGGACTCTGAGATCGTATCCTTAGCCGAAAGGGCATGCGAATCGATGCCGAGCTGGTCCCGGCTCTTCCTCCTCATCAGCCACTTCATATTGTCGTCAAAAACAGCCCTTGAAACCTTACAAAGTAAACAAGCATCTCTTACCCTTTGGTACAGTTGGTCCAGCCATTTTAGGGTGGCAATTCGGCGCTGCCGAAGTTCAATCCGGTCATCGATGCCAGCATCGGTGTCCGGCTGAAAAGTATTGTATAAAAATTAGTTACAGAATTCGTCAACATTATATAATCTATCGTTCCTGAAACAAATGCAATCTTGAAATAGAATATAAATTAAAATAAAATTCTCATAATCAGGTATGCAATCACTTCACAATGAAAAGGGATTTAGAAGAGATTTAAGTATCTTTTTAATAATTAACTCACATATTATAAGGGAACGAGTGAATTAACAATTCGACAAGAGAAAAAAAATCAGAAATTAAACTGTCTAAATGCAGAGCATTAAATCTTATAAAATCTTCATTCGATTCGTTCGTTTGTGTAGTAAACCGAACTCTCACCAACAATTGAATATTAGCATAAAAACCAGAAAAAGAATTTTATGTCATAAGAATAAAAGATTTGATGTCTTTTTAATCCAGCAGTCGAATTACATTTGCCTTCCCTTATTTGTAATAAACTTAATACATTAGTAGATTGACGGTGAAATGAAGTCGGTGGAATAAAAATCTGCAGGATAATTACAAGGTGCCAAGATTGGTTTTCTAGGTGATATCAATGAAATGATGGAACAGTAAACAGACAATCGAATGCAAAAGAATAATATATTATCGTGCACCATCTGTAATACTGTAAAGAAAAATTAATTTGTTTCAACCAATTTTTCTAATTTCTAAAAAGATATTTTTAGTAAAATAACATTTTTTAACAGCGAATTTTGCGATGATCGAAGAAAACTACACTTTTGAGAACTGGGATTCTTTATAGTCTTGTCTCAATTTCTGTCCCCATAGTTAAAATATTTAATGTAACATGCTAGGAGTTGACATGAAAGTTTTGGTTCTGCATTTGTAATTACGTACAATAACGAATTTTAATAATAAAACTTTGTAATTTAGAATAGATATCGTTTCAGCTTAGAGCCTGACACTCCTGTACTAAAATATTCACTTCGTATAATGGGAAGTTTCATATTTCCTTATAGCTCACAAATTCTGAGTATACACATTGTTACTTGGAAAAAGGCATATTGCACTCGACATTTTAAAACAGTATTACAATGAATACAATTTTAGTCATTCGGATATTTGTTGTTTCCTAAAACTGCCCCAAATATTTGTGTTAAATAAGCGTTAAATAATGAGAATTTCATCCCCGAAATTCACTCAATAACTCTCTAACAAAGATATAATCCTACTAAAAACTTACAGACCTTGGATAAAGCCGTGAACGACACTTTTCTCACAATCTCGTGCATGAGAGTTGTGCTTTTTATTTACTTATTTGAAATCAACATTTTGACACAATTATAATTTTAACAATGAAACCAATACTAAATGTCATTTATCTAACCACGCATTTGAGATATTTCGTCAAAATACATGCGAATGTAGAAAGCGATTGAAATGAACTCACTAACGGAATTCTTTTAAAATCTGGTGTAGCTTTACACATTAGATGCTAAATCTGTGTACAAAACATTCATTTAGCTTTGCGCATTTGAAATTATATTCCAATCCATTCAGAAGACAAATTTTTTTAAGGAATTTCATTCAAGGTTTTACAGATAATTACAAATTAGGATATAAAAATCGCATGCTAAAATTGACCCATCTTGCTTAAAATTTTATTATTCTGTGCAGATACATTCGGGTTTAACATTAAAAATATGCTTTTCTGTCCTGGGGAAATTTGACTCGTTGAGACTCCTCAAACCTCGACTGTGAATTTTATGACAATATTTTCTCACTGTACAAAAAGAAAAAAAAGATGCATATCGAATTATTGATAAGACATAGGGATCTTTCTTTGCTTTTCAACGCCCGCTACATAGGTATTCTATCGATACGTCACTTTGAATATGTAATTGTTTATCTTTCTTATCAATAAGTATCAACGACGTAAAATTTGAGGGAAAACACTCATTTTTAAAAATATGTGAATCATTTTCCAAATAAAGATATATTAAAGAACATGGAGGATTCTCTCTAAATTTATCTAATCTCTCATTTAAGCATCATTCCATTTCGAAACACTCTTTAATAACGAAGTATGGTTCGAAGTTCGAACAAATTTCTCAGTTATTCTGTATCTTTTCGTTTACATTATAATGATATTCGCTCGCCTGGCATCGATTTCTTGAAATACGAAAGCTTTTTCAGAAGCTCGTACAGAGTTTATTCAAATGAAAAGAGGTTCTTGGCGAAAGTAGGAGAATGACACGGCATGAGAGCCATTTATCCAGTATCCTTGTTAAAATTTTCTAGAGTAAATGTCTAAATGTAGATTACAAAATTTTAATTTCAATTGCGTTTTGAAATTTTTTTTTCATTTTCCGAAGAGTTTACGCTAAGGGAAACTTTTGAGGAACCAATTAAGATAACTAAACATTTTGCTTATTAAAAATAGTTATTCAACGTAATAATATCATTTAATCAATTTGTTTCTTGCACGATTGAAAACATTTTGAATCTCAGTATTTAAACTAAAAATACTTTTTCCCAATATTTATATTTTTTTTTAAAAGTCGTCATTTTAGGAATGATAATAGACATTAATAATGCATTTAGGTATAAAAATATATGCGGTTTTTAGTAAAATGTTCTTAGTAGTGGAGTGTAGTTGTTTATAAAATATATAAAATCACTTGTATAAAAACTTAGTAAAAAATACTATATTTAAGAAAATTCTGGAAAATATTGAAAGAATATATTTTTGAAATCATTGCATTTATATAATTTTTAAAATTTTAAGTCCTATAAATGTGGCCTTTTAAACGCTTTGCTTTAAAGTATTGTGAAAATAAAAATGTTAAAATATCCATAATTTTAGATAACAATTCGATTAAAAAAACTTTTTAGTGTGCATTTATAAAATATAGAACTAACATGCTAAATTTGGAATCTCGGTGTCCAAAACCCATAAGCAATCTTTTTCTTTAGGCGTCATGCAATTTAAATACATTAAGCAAGCTTCCAAGAATTATTTTACTCACTGGGCCAGAAAAAGATAAAGGATAAATGACAGGAGACCGCCCTCGTCGTGGTGCCCGGGCCCGCCGGGTGGGTGCTCTTCTCGGCGTCTCCTGGACTTCTTCTTGAGGGACAACGGGTGGGTCCCTTGGTGGCTCCGGTGGCTAATAAAAAAGTATTTTTAAACTCATTTGTAAAGAAAAAATTACGCAATTTGCATAAAATACCACTTCTAACAATAGAATGATTTAAACCAGAATATAAAAATAGTATTTAATGAAACTAAATTTTATAATTATTAAAAGTATGTAAATAGTTCTACGCATCTGATTAAAGTTCTTTGTAAACACTCAGTTGTGCGTTTATAACCTCACAATGACTAGTTTTATCTCATTCAAGAAAATTTACAGAAACTTCTCACCGAGTAAATTTATACAGAGTGTTCCTGAATTCAAGAGGCCAAAGTTTAAGGGCTGGTAAAATACGCATATAAAAACTTTTTTTTGTATAGCATTATGGGGTTGGAAACGGAAAGTGTAGGCAGAAGAAGTAAAAGCCAGGCTGGAAAATGCAGTGTCTACGACACTCAATTGACTCTTGGAGAACTTCATTGCAAAACTTTCAATTGCTCTTGTTCAAGAAAGAACAGGCATCTTCAAAAGAGCTGAGATCACATTCTAGGCGCTACTGTATCGATTTTTGCAGCCGCACATTTGTACATTTACTGTAATATTATGTAAGTAAATTGCTTTCTTTTTATTTCTTCAGCATTTTTGTTTTTTCGTCAAAACTTTCTATTTCTGCCCTCATATTTCTGAAAACAGTTCATTTATTTGTATTATCTACCCTTACAGTTTGACACATGAATTCAGGGACACCCTGTATATGCTTGTAAATTTCAACTAATCATTAAAAATCTTTTTTATCCACACTCAAGTTTTTCTTATACGTTCACAGAGTTTTCTTCGATGAATTTCTTTTTGTATATCATTTAAAATCTCAACTCAACATTTTATATTACTCGCATCATTCAAAAGTTGGATATGCCAAACTTATTGAGTATATATAACAAAGGTTACGCATGCGTCTGAAGGTTTTAATCAAAAACGTAGAGAGGAAAGATGAAAGGAGGTGGAGTTTACATTTATCAATAAGGTGGCTTCAAATTTGCTGAATTAGGAGACGTAATACCTGCTCACCTTTTTGCGTACCTTTTAGCATCTAAAAGTAATACTCTGAGGATTCTGAAACAAACAGTAGACACCGAAGTGGTGTGATCGGTTTTAAGCGCGGTTATTAACAAATAGAAAGTTAATGTCAGATTGGAGCCTGTTAAACCTTATCCAGGTTTCTTGATGCTCTTCGTTCTTTGTTAGTTCGAAAGAAAACACTTTTCGTTAGAAGCTTCAGATAAACTATGCGAAAGCTACTATTTTTGTTTCTAACATCAAAAGGCGATCAAGTTTATTTTACATCTTGAACTATAAGCTTTTAACGCAAAACCATTACAATGTTAAAGTGTGAAGCAGTTTTGAGCAAGTGAACTTGAAATGCCTTCTTCCTAATTTCACACTATTCAACTAGACTGCATTTTGTAATATTGTGACTAATAATTTAAAATACTGGAATTAAAGAATAAGTAAAAATGAATGGCTAAATATAAACTCTTTAAAATTATACAATGAAGCAATATCTAAAGAAAAGGGGATTTCGCTAGAATATGAAGGGTGCTTTTTTAGACTTAAATATGTTTGAAACAGTTTTTAAACATTTGGAATAATCTCTTCGCTAATTTTTTCAAAATATTTATATGCCTAATTTACAACAATGTTTTTTCTTTTTTTTTAATACAAATATTTAACGGTTGTGTCTCTTCCAATAGTAAAAACTTAGGAATGAAGATTAACAAAAAATTTAGAAACTAAACAATTATTACATGAGTTAGTATTTCCAGCAAATTTTTGCTATGAGTGGTTTCTAAAAAATTATTACTGATTGCAAATTATTAATTTGCAACCAAAATCAATAAGACATTATGAGCAAGTACCGGATTTCCGTCAAGTTAATTTCCTAAAGCCGTTAACACGTTAGGAGGCTGCAACAGGTGATATAAGAATATGTTTTCTAAATTATCAATTAAATACATTAGTAAAAAAGTACAAATTCTAAAAAGCATATAATATTAGGATAATGTGAACACTGTACCCAATACAATCGGTCATGTTTCTATTTGTTTCATTACATTCACAATATTCCAAGACGTCTTATAAACATTTGCTTCAATTATATAAAACACAAATGTGGATGCAGGGCACTCAAAAGCCATAGTACATAAGTAAATACATTTTCACAAAATTATTAAAATAAAAATGTTACCCAAGATAAAACACCAAATATTAAAACATTTTTGAAATGGACAATTTGAAATGAAAATTTATTAGAATGGCCTCATGATGTGGACTGCCAATTGTTGCAAAATATTTACCACTATTACCAGAAAATAAAGGATGTTCTGATATTACAGAACAAGCTTCGCAGAACGAGAATTTTCGCTCCTAATACAAAGAATGTGTACCGTGAATTACATTTCTAAACCGAATAATTCGGGTAAATGCGAAATTCGAACAATAAGTAAATAAATTGAATTAAGGAGAATAAGAGCGTATGCTTGAATATAAAAAGAAATACTTCCACAGTTCTTATACTTAGTATTTATATAAGTAACTGTTCAAAATATCCAGAATGTATTTTGAATTTCAGATCAGGTATGGAAATTAATGATGCATTGTAGATTAAATTCCAAAAATCCGATACTATAAATATGGAAAGAAATGAAGTCAGTGTTTGATCTTTTCGTGTTATTTAGATGGAAACGGTTAAAGTCAACAGTAAATAAGTTTTATAAGCAGTGGAAGATAAATACTCTGAATCCATACTCTCCATTAAACGCAAATAATCAATCGTTATGTATACATTTAATAGAGTGTATAATCTTATATAACGAGTAAATAAGTCACTTTCTGAAGTTACTGCGGTTCGATATACAAGATCGCTTATATTTTATTATGGGAAGAAACCTCAAAGTAGTCAGATGTGATGGATATTATACAACATTCAATACAGTGAGACCAGAGCATTCTATAGTTATAATGTTAACACTGTGCATTTGCTTAATAGCCATACGCCTAACGTCCTTTCTAAAAATATTCTTCTGAAGACAATGGAATACAGTTTTTATTCTTCAATTCATTACTCCTCATTCGTTTGCCTTTTTTATCAGAGCTTACTTTTCCTACAAGGGATGTGAATTTGTACTTTTTCATTGAATTCCGAAAAACATGAATATTTGAAGAATTATTTCACAATTTTTATATAATAAGGGCGAGGATTCTCGTTCTGCAGTATGCCCTATGGCATTCGAACACCACATACTTCCTGGCAATATCTTTGAAGTGTTTATTTGTATAATTCCAAGAAATTTGATGAAATAAAATTACATTATCAGAACATTATTAAAAATTATTAAAAAAGGACAGGATCTTCATACTTTAGAGTTTTTATTACTAAATAAATGTAGGAATCAAATATTTCCTAACTATTTAAATATTATGATTTATAATCCTTGATTCTTTTTATAATGCTTTAATTTAAACGGGTTGCTGTTACAATTTATTGCCGCATCATTTTAAAGTTCAAAGTAAATGGACATTTTACACACAAAAAAAAATATGATTCAAGTCGGCATTGAGGATATGCACTTTATACGACTTCACACCATTAGACATATGCATATAGTCAATGAACGGAACAAGTGCAATATTACCACAGCTTAATTAGTTCTATGTATGTTTAATGTTAAATTATATTAAAGCAACATTAGGGCGATTTGGGGACGGAACAAGTAATTTTGAATCGCGGTCAGATGACGAGGACGACACCTGAGCTGGTGCGCCCCTCTCCATTCTTCCACACCATACCATCCGGAGGTCGTTTGGCCCCGACGGATTTAACGTGCAACAAACCCGCTTACACGACTGTTCTTCGGTGGAATTGGGTTTCAAACCTTTCACCCTCGGTTCCGAAGTCGAGATTTTACCACCAGATCACCGTGACCTCACAAGATTACTAAAATATACTTCAGAATTTTTTTAAAAACATTTCGTTATGAACCCTGATACAGAAGATATGAATTGTAGTGTGAGCTAAAATTGAACATAATCAGCACTTAAAGGTGAACAAGCTGGATTGCAAAAGGCGATTAAGTTATTCTATAACATAATAAAAATTTTCATTTCATATTCTAGTATTTATTACATCCGGTATTACAAACAGCAGAAATAAGAGACTTACTGGTGGGGACTGGACGCTGAGCCGAGGCCGTTTAGGAAGGGGACGCTGCAAAGTAAAATTTGAAAATTAAAACATTTCCAAAAATTTATGACAAAGTTTTGCATACAGCGATATTAATAAATAAGTCAAATCATGAAAGTTTAAGTACGAATGCAATATTACTTTCAGTAGAAATAAAAAGGATATTTACCGTGGCGTGGGGGCAATCCTCTTCCGCATGCCTCCGTCGAGCTGGGACCTATAAACGAAGTAAAAAAAAGCGAAATTAAAAAATTTTCTAAAAGAAAATCATGACAGAGTGGAGACACAGTTAACAATACAACTCACAATTAGTTGAGACAATTTTTTAAACGTTAAAAAAATGGCCTCAGCACTTCTAGAATAACTTGTATAAACATTCAAAGCGTTATTTTATTGTAGTGTGAAATTTATAAATGTTTTATGTCCGAATCTGATTATTCTAAAAAACCATGAATTGGCAATAGCTGTCTACTTGAAATTTTACTCTGAAGGTTTCCAATTATTTACAAACAAAGAATCTTTTCTCAAATCAAAAATCACATTTCATTTTTTTTATTTTCTGTTTTAGTCCTGTTTAAGTCAAATATGTTTCATTTATCTAATATTTAAATCGTTTTACTTCTGTTATAATGATCACTGTTCCTAACTTATTTATAAAGAATTTTAGTTTTAAATTAACAGGTAGTTTATGATTTCATAATTTGCTATTATATTATATTCTCTTTTCTTTTTTTATATGATCTACATAAACTCATTTTTATTCTAGAATTAGATATATTATTGATAGTTAAGTGAACATTATTATTTAGATTTCTAGAGATTCTAAACAAAATTAAACTGAGCATTTTATAAGCAAATAGTAATTGTTTGTATTATAAGAATTAGCATCTTATTTGTAACTATTCATTTATGCTACTTATTTATGAGATACATTACATATGAAATTTCTATACACATATATGCAATTACTGAAATAATCATCAGATTCATTTGTGACATTAATGGCTAAAAACTCGTTTTACATATCAGGCTTATTTGCCAATGGTTTAAATTTTTTAACATTGTGCATATTAGGGCTGTGTTAGTCGTACAATTTTTACCATAATCAGAACATAATTCATATTTCAGAATCATTTTTCTATATAAAAATGAATGCCAAATATAACTAAAAAGACATGACTATTCTTTCACCAATTTTATATAAATTTAGTTGTGCATTTTATATAATGGAAATTTTGCTCGGTTTTAAAGTAAAAGCATTCCCAGCAATTAACATGTGTTTCAATTCCATGATAGAATTTTATGAAATATGTATTTGTTCTTATAATATTTTATTAATGATTTTTTTTCTTATATAATCATTGTTAATTTTTAAATAAAACAATATGCTTATTTTTCTGAGTTACGAAATTAAAGATGACACACGACGAAACAATTTTTTTCACTTAAAAATTTAGCAAATTCAATGTACAATTTTGGTAATAACGGATACACTTCAACTTTATCACTAATCATTTACTAATTACACATGAAACTGGTAAGAAAGCCAGCATTATGATTTTGGTGTGATTACTGATAAATTTCTGACACTTATAGAATAAACAATCCAAAATAAATTGAAATACATCTATTTAAAAATATTTAAACAGAACCAATCTTGAATAAGAGTATATTCCAATCGGAAATCAATACTCGATTAGTCAGTAAATAAAAACTTATATGGAAAATGATTCTGTATGCATATACTGATTTTTATCTGCCTTGAAAGTACCAAGACCATTTTGATATTTTTAATTCTAATATATTAATATTCAGAAATAAAATAATTAAAAAGAAATTCGAAAGCAATATATAATTCAAAGCCAAATTATTGGAAAAATTTATTCTGATAATTTAATAAGCTTGTACATGTATTACGTTTTCAAATGTTGTAACTTCAAAAAATAATGTAACTTTATAATGAGTTCAGCATCCACAAATGCAAATAAACAAGCCTACTTCCCAAGAAAATTGAATTACATATCAAGGGGTGTATTATTGAAATAAGTACCTAAATATACATTTTATCTCTTAAGGGTTCATTAATTAATTAATTTTATTTGTGGAAACTTTCTTTAAATTTATAGAACATGAATATATTTGCTTAGTTTAATGTTGTTGCATTAAACTAAGCATAGGATTTGTAAAAACATTTTTTTTATTTTATAGAACATGAAAATATTTGTTTAGTTTAATATAATAGAGCAAATCATGTTAAAACTTGTAAACATCAAAGTCAAATGATTGGCACATGCAAGTCTATTAGCACGAAATGTCCCACAACATTATTACGATATCATCACAATACTGTCCATGATTCAGAATATGTCGAAGAACATCTTGGAGATATTCGAAAATATCTTTTTCTAATAGGTATTATTTTGAAGAAAAAAAATTTGTTCACTTCTTCCCATAACATCAAATTTGTCTTTACTACTAATAAAGATGAATGTGTGTGTGTGTGTGTGTGTGTGTGTGTGTGTGTGTGTGTGTGTGTGTGTGTGTGTGTGTGTGTGTGTGTGTGTGTGTGTGTGTGTGTGTGTGTGTGTGTGTGTGTGTGTGTGTGTGTGTGTGTGTGTGTGTGTGTGTGTGTGTGTGTGTGTGTGTGTGTGTGTGTGTGTGTGTGTGTGTGTGTGTGTGTGTGTGTGTGTGTGTGTGTGTGTGTGTGTGTGACTTACCGAACTTGATGCAAATTGTAGGATTGAAACGCGGTTCTCGAAACTTTTTTGAAATTCTACAGTTTTAATTTAAAATTAAGCGAAGTTTTAACGCTCTTTCACCATAAATATAATACAAAAAAATAATTTTACATTATGTTAAATATCAAAAATTTTCTAAATTATTCTCTTGATGCAATTATTTCCCGACTTAAAAATCAAGTTTTTTTGGGCTTAAATTCAAGCATTAGATCATAACATTGCTCTTAAATTCAAACCATTTTCATTGTTTCGTCATATATTGTATGACTTTTTTTCTATTGTTGAAAGCTAAAGATAGATTTTGTTTAATATTTATGTAGTTTACGAAATAAAAGAAAAAATAAAATCATAATACCACGAAATTTACTAGATAATTCAAGTATATATTTAGGTTCTTAATAGAACTATGGTGTCATAGAACTGGTCTCCATTACAAAGGAACAGAGCTTATGTAGAACAATTAAAGTACCATGGTTTTAATGTCTGACAATTTGAAAGAATCACTGTCTTGAAATCATATCTAAACCTTTTAAATGAAATTAAATTCAATCAATATTACCGGCAAACCAGATGATCGTCATAAACGGTGAGTGATCAATAATATAAAATATGTTAAATATTACTTCTACAGTTTGATATTTCGCATCAGAATTTAGCTTTTTGAAAAAAAAATTGTAATTGCTTTTGATTTCTTTGTTAGTAAGTCAATTAAAGATTTTTGGGTTTTATAGAAATTTTCTAATTAGGAAGGTTTTCAGAAAGACTGTGCCATTTGAAATATCGCATAACTTTCTTTGAAATACAAGACTAATAATGTAAAAATTTACACAGAACTCCCAAAGCATTCAAAATATAATAATCTAGTCAAATACCCCGAGTATAAATCCTCAGCAGCGAGAATAAAATCCGGATGACAATTAAATTTCTTTCACTTTTTTTCCAAGATTTTGGTATTTTATAATTATTAGCAAAAAATTCTTATTATAAAAGTTCAAACCTGTTGCGGTTGTCCCAGCTGCGGGTTTAATTTCAAACATTCTTTCTTCCAAAAGTCCGCCCTGCGTCTCTCGGCTTTACTTTTTTTCTTTTCCAATTCATATAACTGAAATGAAAGAAGTCAACTTCAGTATTGGAATTGAAGGATGGGCAGAATACAAATAAAAACAGAAATTACAATTTATTGTTAAGTCAAAGTTCAGCACAAATAGGTATTAAAAAAATCTAAATAGGAAATTTAATCTAAATATTAAAAAGTGAAGAATTTCTTGCTACGAAGAAGAGCTTACAACTGTCCTGAGAACTATAATAATTTCTAAAATTTTCGAGTTTTCCCCCATCGTCTGACTTTACTGATGTTTTTAAAACTTTAATGAAGCAGCATCGTACAAAGTTAAATATTAGAAACCATTTTATTTTGTTAAAAAGTTTACTAAAAGATCGTATGAATATCATTTATTTCTAAAAATATCACACTTTTACTTTCTACATTCATTTGACACAATGTGTCTGCATTTTAATTAAAAAAAATTTTGTCTCCTTTTCTAAAATTTAACTTGTTTTATTAAAATACAAAAAACATGACCTACCTTTTTATAATCAGGAGTATTTTCTGTAAAGAAAAAGAACAATTAGATATTTTGAATTCAACAAAATTAATTAAAAGTAAAATATTAAAAGACTTTATACTAACATAGCTGTAATATCAGTAAGTATTTTTCTGTAATTGTACTTAGTAGACTAAGAATTCTATAACAGTAATTCGAATTTGAAATTAAATTTTCCTTGATATGTGTTATATAGATGTATGAATATAGTTTTCTCGGTGTACGACCTGTTATAAATTATGAGTTCAAAGAAATTCTAATTTCGCTTCACAGAAAGCCTACAAGGAGCGATTCTAGACATTGTTTGAAACTGAATATTATTGTTTGCATATTGTAAGAGCTTTTTCAAATCTGATTCCATTCTTGATGTTGAACATATAAATCTTCATTATTAACATTTCTTCCGCTTATTCTTACGTTACGTTTTTTATACAACATGACATCATTAGGCGTAAAAAGATTGAACTTGCTTTATTAAGTAATGAAATAAAAATGTGATATATACACAATCTAATATGTGTGTATACATTATCTTTTTATAGTGATAATTTTTAATCTATTCTAAAAATAATTCTCAAATTACTTGAATACCTGGTTCACTGTAACTTCCAAGTTGCGCAAACTATTACTTTGCTGCAGTGATCAAAACACGACATCAGGATATTCTATACTAAAATTATATATTCAGGAGAGTACTGAAGTTTCTTTCGGGGGTTCACATGCAGAACATATGTAAAGTTATTAAAATAATATAGCTGGTTTCACAATTGAATGCTTGAAAATGCTTTGTTGAGGGAACCACGTACAAGTTAAGCATAAGGGTTTATTGAAATTAAAAATTACGAAAAATCTCGAAAGACCACTTATTTGGGCGCTTCATTATGCTACAGAATTCATCCTCGCAATCTCTTGGCATATGATTGGTTTGGTTTAGTTTGGTTTTTGTGTTTTTTTGGCACAAGAGCCATTCTTGGCTAAACTTTTGTTGAATTAAAGTTCAATTCTAGAAACTCTTGGCGTATGAAAAAACCATCACCAAGCCATGAACAAGAATGGCTGAATCGAGTCACTAGCAACTCCCTCTCCAGGCCAAAAAATCCATATGATTATTAAATTTATCAGCGGAAATGAGTCTTCTTGCCTCCTTAGCTCTCAATATCAAGTGTCATACTCAAAGACTAAGGGGGGGAAAGCACCATTTTCGTCACATACATTTGCATTCATAAAAATGTGTTTCTCTTTGTTACCTTTAACCAAATTATTTTTCATTTGATTTTTATAACTACATCCTCATCTACTTTGTTGTGATAACAAGTGCTCACAGAATTCAAGAATTCAAGTGCTAACAGAATTCAAGTGTTTTTTCATACATTTTATCTTTCTGCATATGATTCCAAATATTTTTTTATCTTTAATTTTTCAAAGTTGAAAATCCTTATAAACCGTCTCATTTTATCATTTCTTATATATTTGTAAATATCTGTATACAGCTATTTTTATTTTTTTTTCTGCTGTAAATATTTTGGTATTTAATAACATTCCCGTAACATGCCCATCAAACAGTTTATTGACCAGAATGGTTACGGATACGGAGGTATGAGACAGCGTTCTCATACCCCCGTATGTTCTGTTGCCAATTCAGACTAATTTTGTAAAATCAATTTATTTCTATGGACATCTTATATCTAATTTTATATTTATTGATGGCAAAATGTCCATAATAGAAATTTTCACCGTATTTTCCTTCTTTAATTCAATTCTTATTATTTTAAATTTCAAGAGCATAATTGATCAATGTACTCTTCTTTGTAAACTGATACGAAAAATGCTCTGTGGTTAAATAATCAAATTTTACTTTTTATGGATCTGATATCTGCTGAACAAACATCCGATCTGAAAAGTTGTAAATCTGCAATTTTTTTTTTCAGGATCTCAGTTTTATTTATCTAAGTTGCAGTTTGCGTAATGATGTGCATAATAACATATTTGTTTTAGGTTGATGTTCAGGAAGCCCTATGCTCTCATATTTACAAAAATTTCAAGAACAAATATTTTGATAATCTTCAAAGTGTGTATTTAAGAAATTTATAGTATAAGCAGGCGAATTAAAATGCTTATTGGTTATAAAGAACCAAAATGCCTTTTAAATATTTGGCGTAAAAATTAAAAAGACGAAACAACTTACCCTGATCCCGAGAGACAGGTGTTTGCAGGATGAAGTACGGTCTTATGGAAGCATTAGCAGTCTAAAAAAAAGAGGAAAAGGGATAAACTTAAGTAAGGTAAAACTTCAAGTAAAACAAAAGCAGAGAAGTAAAATTTCAGTTTGGACGCTTAGATATCAATTCGTCAAAAGATAATTCTTGCTGTCCTATTCAAAATTTACTAACCCGAAACAAAAATTAGCAATCTTTCATTGTTAAATGGATGACAAGGCAACAAATCAGATTTATTAATATTCAATGTGAAATGGAAATCTTAAAAATTTTTAAAAATCCGTTTCAAACCAAGTGAAGATACGCATGGATAGAATGCAAGCGGTATCAAATACTTCTGATCTCGAAACCAAGATTTAGTGGTTTCAAATTCAATATAAAGTCCCAGTTGGTTATAAGAAAAATAGATTTCTGATTGAAATAATTGAATTTCAAAAAGAAATATAATTTTAACTGAAAAATAGAATATGAACAACCTTTTTCTGGTATAGAGTGCGATTTTTTGAAATTCGAAAGGAAATAAACACAATTATAGATTATATTTTGAACTTAGTTTAATTTATCTTAATTATATTAGCGTCCCGTTTTAAAGCAACACTAGGGCTGTTTTGGGACGGACTTCGTAATTTGATCCCGGGCTTAGATGGCGAGGACGACACCCGAGCAGACACCCCTTCCCTTCTTCAAACTTCCACACCACACCAGCGAGAGAACGTTTGGCTGCGATGGATTTAAAGTGCGCCAGACCCGCTTACACAACGGTTCTTCGGTGGAATCGAGTCTCGAACCTTAAACCCTCCGGTTCGGAAATCGTCAAGCCATCACGGCCTATATTTTGAGCTATCAGTTTATAAAAGTGCATATTGCCAAAGCCAAGATTGCCTGTCTTCTAGCAACCTATTGGGAGAAATTCCAGTTGATTTCCGGATTTGACAGGTCAGTACCAATTTTACCGTCATAAGTTAATTAAAAGATGATTTCATATATATTATTGCTATGTAACTTAAGAAATCGCAAAGAATTTTGTCAAATACTACATAGATTTTCATAAATAAAATCCATGTGGATTTATTATTTTTTCCAAAATATATTCCTTAAAATATTTCCGATATAATTTCCTTCCTAATTATTAATATTTTATTTGACACTCATTGCGAGATTAACTATTTGAAATACTGCTACCACATTTTCCTAATAAAAAGGTTTCATTTTATCCCATTTGTTGCGCAGTAATAATTTTTATATCTTTAAACGAGAAATTATATTTCAGCATATACCTAATTTTTTTGGGATGAAATGAGATAATCATAGGATGAAAAATCAAATTTGAATTCATGAACAGATTTGAAATAAGCAAAAATAATTGATAACTGCGGTCAATTATCAGAAACATTTTTCAAAAGACATCCGACTTATAATTCATTTTCACAAACATTTATGCTAAAGCAAGATTGTCATAACATTACAAATCTATGTAATCTTGTATAAAAGAAATATTAAAATTTGGACTCATCAACTTCTAATAAAAAGTCAAAAATTTTGCAAGCGGGAATCTACAAAAGTATTTTTTTTTCCAACTTCTTTCCTGATTCAACTCAAAGTGATGCATATATTAAATTTATTAGAACGCTACCTCGTTTTCTAAACTGACATCTACAGCATACACCACCTAACAAATGGTTTCTAAAAGAATCCTAAAGACAGTTTTTGTATTCAAGATTTATTAGTCTGTTTAATGATATGCGTGCTTAATACAAAATAAACCTAAAAACATTATTTAAACCAGCATAAAGTTAAAAGAAAAAGCAACTTCAATTATGTCGGTTCCAAATCTGTTTTCTTTAACCCTTTAAAGGGCCATTTTTTTCTAGTCATATGTTAAAATATTTTTATATTTGAAATTAGAATAAGAAAAGTTATTCATTTAGCTTATTGGATAAATTTAATTTGATTAATTAATAATTAAGTAACAAATCAATACATCATTTTGTCTGAGATAAAGAACTGAAGCATTTAAAAGTTTGTCTTTCATAAAAAAATTTGTCAGAACTTATGCCAATCTACATAATTTCATACAAAGATTGATAAATTTGGTGGAAGCATACTTCCCACGGCCCTAGAAAGGGTTAACTTAAACAATTTTGAATTATTTTGTGTTCTCAATTAAAGCCGCGTTCACAGAACGGGTTGCAAAATCAATGTACAAAAAATAGAAATAAAATTCACTTGTTTGTCTTAATGAGAATATAAACGCTTCAACAAATAACAATATCTGCTAGTTTTAGTTGCAACATCTAAATTAAACCTCCAACTGATTAATTCTTCATTTTCTCAAGCTGGAAATATATAAATTTTCTATTACATCCCATTTTTAGCAGGCTAGAAAGTTTATTTTTCACTATTTTAGACTTGAATTATATAATGCTATTATCCAATACCATATGGTTGTTTCCTTCGGCTCAACTATTTGAACCCGTTTGTCAATGTTGCATCTAAATCAACGATTTTTAAAAACGCTAGTCAGAGCTTCGATGATATCGTAATAAATACTAACTCTAATTTGAAGGTACATTAAAGAAAATAAAAATTGAAGGAAAAGTGCATTTTTTCTTCAGTAGATTTGATTCAAAAATTGATAAAATTTTCAATTTTGATCTTCAGACCACATGTTAATTTTTACTTCGAAAATTTATTCCGCTTTGGCTCATCTAGTTTATATATTTTCGAATTGATAGACATAATACCGAAAATGTGTTTTTCAAATTTATGGAGTTTTAAAAACGCGAACATTTGGAATAGAACCTCTTGTTTGCAATTTGTATTTTTACATATCTAATATGCGAGAAAAGAATGTACAAATTTAAATGTTCAAATGCAATTCTTTAATTATATTAGATTCTTAAATATGCTCGGTATTTTAATATAATGCAGAGCTATTACTAATTAGATGCAAGTTAATATTTTCAAGCAAAGCGCCCGTTAGTTTTTTTCAACTAAAAAGAAAAAAAAGCTAACATGTTACATGTTTAAACACACTGCTTTTGAAAGCACGACAAATGTCCAAGCAAGACGATGGCTTCTAATGCAAGTGCTGAAATGCAGCAATCAAAGTTAAAATTTAACTATTTAAAAATCCAATGTAGATTTCATTTTCAACAAAAAAAAGTATTTCGAACCCTTTGATTGTGGATCAGGATTGCATTATCTAATGGGATATTTTTACAGAAGACGCAATGCTTGGGAGATTTAAAATCGGTCTAGGCAGTTTTATACTGTAAAAAAACAGCTACAGGTGTTTCAGAAGTCACGAATATAGAATACTAATAATTATACTGTTGCATTGAAGGGTTTTTTTATTTGAGTTTATTGATTACAGAAATAAATTATGCAAACATTCAAACAGTTGCCAAACAAGAAAAAACACCACAGCACTCTGCTAATTCCCCGAGATTGAAATTAGTAAGCTTCACTAGAACGTTGAAAGTAAGTTTTGTGGGAAAAATTAAACAGAAATATTGTTTCGACTTAATTTATTAAATATATGTTCTTTTCTAATTTCATTCATTGTCAGAATCAAAAAACACCTTATTAACCCGATGAACACTAAACAGAAAATTCTAAAAATAGTTTAATAAAAGTTCGAAAAAGCAATATATTTTTTAATTAGGATTAGACTAATGAAATTCACTTTTATTTTTTTAAGAAGTAAAATAATAATACGATTTAAAAAAATCAAAATTCTTTTAAAACGGTTTCAAAATTATTACTTAAAATTATATTTAAAGAAATTTTATCTATATATTTTTTCAGTAATTAGAAAATCTAAACCACAGCTGGCACTAAGAGAATTGGTCTGATTTTGTCGTCAACGATTCAAAGTAATGTTTAAGAATACAGGATATATATTTTTAAGGCCGCTTGACCACAACCAATCAGCATTAACAAGAGATATCGCAAAGTAAAACAATATAACCCACACCTTCATAATTGGAATGATTTCCCGACTTTTCGAATTTGAATTAGCCGATAAGTATGCTCTGCTTACTACTCTGTACGAGCATAAATTTCAGTAGTACTTTCATTTAGCGTAATAAGAGGCAGTTCAACAAAGTTGAGGTGACTAAATGATCTAAATATGGTGGGCGAATATTAAGTCGCCAAAAGAGATGTTTATTTTTAAAGCTTGAAATTTTCATAAAATTCATGTAGTAGGCACGTAACTCAACAATGAAACAACGCCCATTTCAGCCAAAGGGTTCCAAATGAGACCCTTCAGCTTTGATTTGTTCACGCTGCCAAATTTGCAACAAAATTAACTACATTCCTTCTTATAAATAGGGACCATCAAATATCTTGCCGGTAAATGAAAAATATATATTAAAACAGGAAACGAAAGGATAGAAAGTCAATTCTCCAACATTTCATCATTTTTACTGTTGTTTAAATGAAGTATTTCAGCTGCCAAGATTACCAATGATGTGATAATGAGTTCATTATATTTTAATTCTCTTATCTAATTGATAATATATTGAAAATGATCGTAAATTTCAAATGTTTGGAAATCTGAAATATGATCTAATTTTAAAGCTACAATAAAGACTTGATTGCTGACTTGAGGTAGAAGGGTTTATATGTAGCTACAGCTTGAACATTTGTAAAGCGCTTAATATAAAATAAACATTTTCTATTCAGTTTACTTGTTTTGCATACAATTAGACATACCAATCTTAATTATTCTTATGAAACCCATAGCTATTGAATTGCTCTCTAAAAATTTCAATGCAAAATCATTTGCCATTATACAATGTTAAAAGTATTTTTATTTGAAATATTGCATAAAATAGATCATAAACAATTGATTTCCGACCATGGTAAGCACTTTAACATAGAATCAATAACTGCAATATGTGTTTACACTTCGGTACCGCAAGATGCGTTTAATCATCGAATTAAGTTCTCACATCTAATTAGATGATTTTTCACTATTATACTTAACAGATGAGAAAAAAAATCATTTGATTATACGTATCATAGACATATTCTAGTAGTGCAGGTATTAGATAAACAATAACATTATAATAATTCTTTGGCAAAATTACTGGAAACTTTCCCATGCATTTGAAAAAAAAGGACTTGTCGGGAAAAGTTCAAGTCTTTCAAATGTATTTAAAAATACTAGTTTTAAGAAGGCTTATTTTTCGGTAGTTTTCTTTCAAAAATTAACGAAGTTTAAATAGGTTTTTCAAATACAAAACCATCAGAACATTCATTCAGGGCAGTGTAATCAGGCATGCGACAACAAAATAATTCCAAAGCAATATTTTGAACCGGAATAACTTCTGTACAACATTTTATAAAAAAATATTCATACTACAATTTTTTAAAAAATAATTATCATACACTTAGTTACGAGATATATATAATAAATTTGATACAATTTTCAAAAGAATCGCATACTGTTCTGAAATTTTCAATAAAAATTTCGAAATTTATGAAATGGTAAGTTGGTTCTTCATTGCATAAATATTTCTGAATAACGCATATGCTCACACAAGGAATCATAAAAATGTTAAGAGTGAGAAATAATTTATGGACTAATTCATCAGATGTATATACACGCTTAAGTAAAAATTTTAATCTTAAATGAAAATTAATTTTAATTTCATCAATTCAAAATAAAAAATAGAAACAATATTATTGCTAGAGAATAAATGAAAAGAAAAATTTGAACTCACATTGGTTGAATACACCATTTTCAAGATTTAGTAAGATAATTATAAGATACAACGTTCAATAGCATTCAAATCAGAAATATAAGAAACTCAAACTTTCAGAACTTAGCTAAAATAGTGGCAACCCTAGTGCAAATCTAGTGAGGCCAACATTTTTACCTTTTCCTCCTTCTTACTTCCAGCCAATTCTAACTGCTCACGTTTAAAATTTCACTTTGGCTCATTGAAATGTCGCCAAATGCGAGAATGTAAAGATGTGATGTCACAACTGCTGCCATGAAATATTTGAGACGTGCATTTGGCAAAGCTGAAAGTGAAACGATTTCTACTTTTAATTGTAAGATTCGAATGCATCATTGATAGAACATACGAAGAACTCAAAACCTTTAGGTTTAACTATTAATACTCATTTATGACAGTTCATTCTTTAAGAAATTTCCAAGGAAGCCCCTTGTTTTTCTTTTTTTATATATTTTAGCTATATTAATATGTTTTCTTTGCTTTCTGAAAGAAAAGCAAAATTATCAAATTGGTACTAAATATATTTATGGGATGTTTAATTCAAGGTAAGCAAAATTAATTCCCAAAACTCAAAATCACCAAGTAGCTAAATACTTATACTACGTTGAAGCAATTAGAGATATTCTAATGAGATCTCAAATTAGAATCATCACATTACGCCTAGATTTTTGTCTCACAAGAGTGAACAAATTAATGACCTCATCGATCTTTAATAAAAATCTAGTATTAAAGTAGATTTTAATACTAGAAATAGTATTAAAATCTACGAATTAAGACGTGTTGGAGACCTTACCACCAGGCCACAGCGGCCCCCTTTCGTTCAAGGTAGATCCTTTTTTGTTTTAGCTAATCTCTTGTTGTATTTTTTCCCTTATTCTTCCGTTCATGGCTTTTTGTCTCACCATAAGCTAATGTAATGGGCCAAATAATAAATCTAAAACACCCTTATTTAAAGAAAAAAATTCTTTTATAAAGACATAATTATGTATCTCTGGAAAAAGACAAGCAAGTTTTTATGAAATTTCAATTGATTTTTAGACCTTTTTTTTAAAGGATTTTTAATACTCTAAGGTTGAAGAATAACTTTTCATTTCGGTTTTGTCTCATAACTTTTCATATATATATTATGTAAGAAATAAATTAAGGAATAAAGCAGTAGTAGCATAGAAAATGTAATAATCCCATATATAGAAAAATTAAACAAAAGATGAGGTCAACACTTTTTCATAACAAAAAAAAATCTAATATGATATGACCTGATATTTTTATTATTATTCGTCGTTTATTTTTATAGAAAATTATTATTTAAAATATATTAGTAAGCTATGCAAGTAAAAAATATAATTTAGTACGAATATCTTGCTTATTTTTTATGAAAAAGTAAAATTTGTAAAGTTATGTTACTGATCGTGTATGCGGTCTTTAAAATTGAGACAAATAGAAAGCGACAAAGGTAAAATAATTTTTCATTAAGCAGTGATCATTGTGCTTCAGAACAGTATATTTTTACAAAAATTCCTAAGCATTTATAAATATTGAACTGAGGGATTATTGTAAAATTCTAATAAAATTAAAAATCAAAAGGAAAGTGTAATAATTTTGTTTCATTTGGCTAAACAGTGTCCATTAAATTGGTAGACTAATGTTTGAGAATTAATCGTTTCAGCAAACATAAAGCCTTTCATGATGATATTTCTTTGTATGTCAAATGTCTTTCTATATTCCCACACTACCATGTCCATGATATTAATGTTTATTTGCCATACGAGTATTCTTTAACTGAACACTGAAAAACATGCAATAAATTTCAGTTATGTTAAAAAATATATCTATTTCAAGCTTAGAAGCAGTTATCATCTTAAGATATAAGAAAAGATTTAACACAAACAATATTTTTAGTTTCGCTGATTGAAATAAGGATTAAACTTTCATGCCAAATGATATATTTCTAAATATATACTTAAGGCTTTCTTGTTACCGTGTTATACATTTGTGCTTTGCGATATGAAGATGTTTCGAATCCTTAGTAAAAGGGTACCTTCAACAAACTATAATGTCCTCGGTGGTTTCGTGGTAAGGTCTCGTCTTCGAGAATGGAGGCTCCAAGTTTAAGACCCGAATCCACCGAAGAACCATTGCGTAAGCTCATCTGGTGCACGTTAAATTGTCCGAAATTAATGTCCTTCTGTTGGTGTAATGCGGAAGTTTGGAGAAGGAGATGCCAACGCAGATGTACTCCTTGTCATCTGACCGCTGTTCAAAATTAATTGTACCTCAAAATAGCCTTGGCGTTTCTTTAAAATCTGACATTAATATAACTAAACTAAGCTTGATAAGCTATAATTTAATCGTATTTTTCGTTCGATCGGTTCTTAATATTGCAAATAAAATTTCACGACAATCGGTCCACCTGTTGTTTGTATTTAAAAGACTTCTCCCATCCCCGCCTGATGTAGAAAGCTGTTGATTGCGATGGTCTTACATATGCAATATTTTGAGAAGGCCAAAAAGTAGCAATATATTTCGTTTCGTTAAAATCTCTCCAGCTAATCGAAAGTGGTTTCAGATTAAATATGCATATACATGTTCAATTTATATCGAGATATTTTCTGGATAAATGCTCAATTATCGAATTTGTGATAGAAGGGATTAAAAGAAGAATTAAATCAATGCGCAATAAGAAAAACACGATAGCCTACGCTGTTTTTTAAATGGTAGACATTCAGAATTCCTTATAGATGATTTTTATTTTCTTGTATATGGAGTATAGCGAAAGTATAGAAATCACTTAAAAAAAATTCGAAAATTTGACAAATCTCCAAGTTGTAGACTTCCTTGAGTTCGGAAAACCCATTTTTGGAAAATGTTTGTCTGTCTGTCTGTGACAAAGATAACTCAAAAATGCTTTGAGCAAAACGGTTAAAATTTGGAAGGCGATTTTTATACCAAATTTGCAGATTTTTATCAAATTGAGTAAAATCTGTAGAGGAAGTCACTCAGTCAGAATATAAGTTAACACGATAATTACAAACCGAAGAGAACTAGATAGATAAAATTCGGTAGACAGATTTAACATCTATAATATAGACACCTATCGAATTTTGAGTAATATTAAACAGGTGGTTAATTGTCTGTCGGTCTGTACTTTCGGAAACATCTAAACGTGATAGTTCAAAAACGCAATGACTTAAATATATCGGATTTGGTATGCGATTTTATGACTACAAGTGCAGTTTTGTGTCAATCGGTTGAAAGAAATGTACTTAAAAGACAAATTCAATTTTTGGATATTATCAATTCATGCCGGAGATTAATCGACAAATAATTCGCCAAGAAGGGACGATAGATTCAATTCTAATTCACGCCAAAAGTTAATATTTAGTAACTATTGCACGCCATTTCTATGCAAAGCCTTCTCTGGCATAAGTTTATTTGAGAGTATGCGAGAAAGTTTTGGGAAGACTACTTCCGCTGGGGATTTATTATTATTATTATTATTTTGTTTCTGAAAGTTGAATAAATATCGAAAATCTTTTGAAAATGAAATAGATCTTTTTAAATCTATATTTGCCCGAATTAAGTTTTTCGCATTTTTTTAAATTACGCCAGAAGTATACATTGAAATTGGAATGGCACTATTATTGATAGATTTACTTATTTTTAGATCATGGAGGACAACAGTTGTGTAATTGCAATATCTCCAGTTGGGAACTCCTAAACTTTTTCACAGTATTCATCCAATATTGCTCATTCTTGTTCATGCGATCTAACTCGTTTATTTTTGACTTCATTACATATTCAAAATCAGTTACTGCGTTGTGAAACGATAACACATAACAAAATTCCAATATTGAAAATTACACAAGACAAACGAACTTTATTTTAAATAATTACTTTAAAAGAACAATTCATTAACAAACAGTTTTTTCTTCCAAAGATGACGAAAAATACAAGTTAAGGGAATTTATAGAATTTTCTCTTTTCCGGTACTACAGCAATACTAGCGTTAATAATGAAAGACTCAATCAAAAATGTCATTGATTTTCTTAATACTTCCAATTGTTCTTCCAAATCCATTCCATGCATATGGCTTACGAACATATAACCGCTCAAGAAGACATAAAAAGTAGACAGAGCCCATATTTGTGGATAATTATAAGCTTCTACTGCTAGATAAGCAAATGTCACTCCAATTCTGAACCACATGGAACAGGGTATTGTCCACATGCCGAATTCGCATATAATTGTGGCAAGGACATTAAATCGTCTCCTCGCATAGAAAGAATATGCAGCTTCAAATACATAGCAGAGGATTAAATAAAGATCAAAAAGAAATTCAAATCCTTGGACTTCCATGCAGCATATTAAGCAATATAAGTAGAATGTACCATATCGAAAATGTATATATCCTCTAAAATAAGGTATATAGAAAGAAAGAACGAGGAGAACTATTGGAATAACCTTCCCCACCAGAGATGGTGATAGAAGAATCATTAATGCACAAACTCCAAGGAGACGCGTCAGGTAGAACTGTACAGCTTTGACCAATAGGATGTTCATAACAAAGCTGTTCATAATTGTCACAGCAAAAAATTTCATGTGAACCAATTGCATATAGGCATGACGGTCATCTGAAGGGCAATTAAATAATGGTTTATCCATCCATTTTTCATACGGTTCTGTGATGCCAAACACCCTAAAAAATGCAAAAATGTCTTAGAAAAAGATTATTGATCATTATGACTACATATTAAATAATTGAGTTTTAAACTTACAGAATAAACAGCACATTGCATTGGGCACATTGAATTAACTGCACATAGCGATTTTATTAGTCACAGTGGTTAATATTAACTATAAAAATAAGAAAGATCTTTTATAAATTAATATTAAGTTCAAATTTTTATTACAGCTAGTTTTATAAGACATCAAATTGAGATGACTAATTTGACTCCGTCATATTTAATGACGCGTCTGACTGAATTTATGTTAACCAAATCGTGCATCGAATTATAGAATTTACTTTTAAATCTGTAATTAAATCACATTTGAAAACTATTTAAAATCCATTTTCTTGGGTAAGTTTAAGTATCACTCGTTGCTCTTTTTTATTTTATTTGAATAATAATAAATAGCGTAGATGAGATGAGTGATCCGATATGTATAATTCAAATCCATGTAATGATAAACCTCGAATTATTAACTTAAATCGTTCCTTGTGTTTTTGTAAACTTAAACATTTTACCCATAAAAACAAGATAAAATAGATTGATCCTTTCTCGTAAAAATAATTGCAATTTAAAATAATTTGTTTGGCAATTTCCTGAAAGAATAAATTAGTATAAGAGGTTGCGAATTCAGCTTTTTGATATTCCTAAAATATTCCATCTATGTCTTGGTAATTAACTCCTATAATTTAATCAATTTTAAACCATATTTCTTCCACAAATACTTAACATAAAAATCAAAATTAAATATTTAATTTATCGCGAAAAGAAATGACAAACCGACTTCAATAAATTTTCTCCTCAAATTTTGAATTTCGGATTTTTAAAAATGTATATTTTGTAGTTGATATTCAATACATGGAGTTTCAACAACTTGGGCATTCAGTCTAGATTAACAACTTTAAACCACATGAATCTGAATAATTTAACATCAGTCACTAAATATTTGTAATTTTATCTTACTCAAAAATTTATATTAATAAGATTATTAATACTATGGACATGACACAGGTTGTTATTGGACCATAATACTTACATAAATCTTTATAAAATTTTAAATTTAAATTTCGATGACATCAAGATACTCAAAATAAAATAATTTCAAATATTGGATTTTTTATATTGCTCAGCATAATTTTTGCAATTATCGTTATCAGAATTCAAAATTATTCCGATTTGCAAAGTCTTAAAATCAATGAACAGATTTTAATAATTTAATAATCAACGTTATAAATTAGCAACATTTTTTTCAAGCAAATGACTTTTAAAAAATAGTAATTTTGAAAGTACTCATCATGATTATTTAATGTAATTTTTTGACATCTCAAAAATTTAATATTTGAAAACTATTCCAAATTAAGATAATTGCTTCTAACAAATAAAAAAAACTAAATAGAATATAATTATTTCAAATATTATTTTGTAAACTACAGAAAAATTCCTTGATGAAATCATTTTTAATCGTGATTAAATCGTGTAAATACAAAAATTACTACGCATTCTTTTCAGATTGATACAAAAAACTTTTTATAACAAATACAAAATAAAAATATCATTAATACTAAAGCAAGAAAAAAAATTAAAATATTACTTGAACTATTCCTTCCTTTCTATAAAGTTGCAAATAAGTAAAACTCAAAAATTCCAGTGAGACACAAGTCAGTCACAAAAAGCAATATATTTGTCTATATAGTTTTATATCCTCTTCTATATTACATTTAAATATTGTCGCACTAGAATTGTATATAGCGTTATCGGATTGACCTCATAAGAGAATGAAGAAAACCTGCTTTAAAAATAAATACAAAATCTTTATACATTATTTTTTGTTTATTTTTTCCAGTATTGTTACATTTGAATTAAGTTCGTTCTATCTAAAATCCATGAGCACTGTTTTTCTCCATTAATTTTGTTTCATTAATTAACCCTTTCGTCGCATTAGAACAAACAAAAATAAAAATTCAAACAAATAAACTTTTACAAAGCATTTTAAACGTTTAAAAGATTTAAAATGTAAAAGAACGCTTGAAGCGCGTTTTTACGGCCGCCCTCAGAAGTTTCACTTGAAAGCGGTAGACGCATTACTGACGACGAAAAGGTTAATATGCTTTTACCGTTTTTCTTTCAATTCTTTAAGAAAGAAGAATGCAATTTATTATTATATTGTTATTTTTCTTCCGATGAAAATTTCTTTTTGCATTCACACGATCCTTATGATGAAGCTAACAATTAAGATGGCATTTCTCCCGCCAAATTGCGCTACTCAATTTATGCTAGGGAGTTTCAACCCTGATAAAAGTTTCACATCGGTATTCTGTGTAATCGGATTTCGAACATTTATTCTTTAGTATCGAAAAACGGAGTTCGAACCCACTATTCAACCCATTGAATCTGTCACTCTACTGTTAGACAATCGTTGGCCCATATTTTAATCTGATTGCTGATTTTAAGATAGGTTCCACTATCTGTTTCATCAAAGGACTTAACTTAGATCATCATGGAAACAGTGGATCAATTATGTTGTCATTTTATTTTGATATTAAAAAGAACATTTTTCAATTTAAACGTAATAATTTGTCAGAAATAAATGAACTATAAATAACGTTATTCAAATATTAACCATAAAAGAAAATTTTAATCCTTGTATAAATGTTATGGATTAATTTTTCTTGTTAATGACATAGGAAAAAAATATTTTGTTGTTCGATTTTCTTTTGAGGATGCCATTTTGTTATTATCTTTAGATTAAAATATAGATCAGACTTAAAAATATATAAAATATTAGAATGCAAATAAGAATACGTAATGTATCGCATACCAGATAAAAGCAAATTCGCTTCTAAAATCTCGAGATATTATTTATATAATCAAATATTATAATGTACAAATATTTAGATGTAATGATTTATGAATATTTTGTTTGATATCAACAGTTAAAAAAATTTATGGAATGTTTTTTCGAAAAAAAAACATGCTTATTCAGAAGCAATCTTTATGCCTCGAAACATTAAAAAGTGTCTCTATATTCAATATATAATTTTGCATCTAATTACTTTCCGGGTGAGAAGAGTTCCTTGAAAATCCTTTATCCATATTTTTGCACGATATAGAAAATATTTCTATTGAAATTATTCAGATTATATTAATTTATACATTACAATAATATTAAATAATATTTGACTCTTGGAATAATTCATTTCCAATTGTTACTAAGCATATTTTATATAAAAAATACCAAGGAGTCTGTTTAATATTTTAGTATTAATATTTATAACATCTTCTATAAGAAAATGAAAATATTAAATTAACATTTAAAATTACATAAAATTTATCAGTTACTAGTGTGTAATAAACTCTGATGGGCCTATGCTGACTTCTCAAGTGAGTGCTTTTAAATCTTGAAAATAAAACTAAGTTATCATTGAAACTAGAAAAAGTATATTTGTTACTTTCTGATTCTGTAAAGTGCTTTATTTTCATTAATTAAAAATGATCATTAAGTATCAGAAAAATCACCAGAGTTCATCGCTTTTTAAAAAAATATGAAATAAAAATGCAAGGAGTAATAATGGATTTCAATTACACGTTTCTATCTCACAGATTTATGATGATGTCTTCTTTTCATAAGATGCCGAGTAAATGTTAATGTAGATTAGAAGCTTGGGCATTTTTAAAAGGTTAGAATCGTAGTAGAAGTTAAAAAGAGATTTCAAGAATGCTTTTTGCCAGAAGGCAAATATTTACATATGTCTATATTTGTGACATTTAGGATAAACGCCAGAATTTTTTCAGGATCCTTAACAGGTTTGGTTTGGTTTTGTGTGTTTTTTCTGGCGCAAGAGCCATATTTGGCTATACTGCGCCAATCAAATGGTAAAAGTATAAAATTTGTTTAAAAACACCCATTTATTTAATTAACACAGACATAAAGAAAATTTCCAAAAAAAGATTAGAAAATAGTTTTAACATTTTAAAATTAAAAAACTATGATTCATGAAATTTTGATACAATGATGGAATGTACAAATACACAAAAAGGAATGATTAAAAAGTCTATATACAAGTTAAAAAGTCAATAGCTTTTAAGAATTTAAAAATATTTGGGTGGTATCTTTCACCCACTAAGTCCTGCAATGTTGAAGACAGGGTAAAAAAACGAGCACGGTATGAATTAAAGAGAGGACATTCAATTAGGATATGCCGAATAGTAAAATTAACTTTGCAGCCATTGCACATAGGTGCATTTTCGCCAAATATGAGATGTTTGTGGGTAAAGCGCGTATGTCCTATACGGAGACGTGTTAATTTAACATCCATCTCACGTATAGGATGGACAGGCCAAGGCACAATGTTCGCTTTAATAAAATGTAATTTATTTTCAATCTGCAGATCCCATGATTTTTGCCAGATAGAAGAGAAATGATGAGCAATGGACCTTTTAACATCATTAAAGGGAAGGCTCATGCTCAAAGAAGCCAATGCAGATTTTGCTGCCAAGTCTGCCTTCTCATTTCCCAAGATACCGACATGACTCGGAACCCAACAGAAGATTACTTGAAACCCATCGTTCTGAAGCAGGCGCAAAGTGAGCAAAATTTTAATGGCAATCGCATGTATCCGATTGTGGTAATGCGACAGTGTCTCCAGTGCGCTCATGCTATCAGTGTAAATAATAAATTTGTGCTGAGTAAAGGATGAAATTTTCTCAAGTGCGCAGAAAATTGCCACCAACTCAGCAGTAAAAACTGAGCAACAATTATGCAGACGGTGGCTGAGTGTATCAGATGGAAGTATGATGCCGCAACCAGCATAACCATCCGATTTTGAGCCATCCGTGAAAATTGGCACAAAGGAAGAATACCGATAGCGATGATATAAAAAGAGCTGTTGGAAGACAACTGGAGCAGTTAATGATTTATCAAAGCCAGTAAAAGGATTCAAAAACGAAAACTGCGGTATATCCCAGGGTGAAAAACTAAAAGTGTCAACAACTTTAACATGAACAGCGTTAATGTCCGAGTCATTCAAAAGCAATTTAGTTCTCTCACAAAATGGGAGGATGTGAGAGGGACGTGCATTATAAAGTCGACGAAGACTAACTGGTAATGGCATGTGGCTCAAGGGATGATTCAAAACAGATTTAATTCGAAAATAAAATATGGCAGACAATTTTTTACGCCTTAAACAAAGGGGTAGCTGATGGCATATAACGTATAGGCTTTCAACCGGAGAAGTACGGAATGCTCCTGAACAGATACGCAGAGCAGAATGGTGAATGGTATCCAGTCGCCTCAAAACTGATGGGCAGGCGGAACCATACACCGTACACCCATAGTCAATTCGGGAAAGAATTACTGCTTCGTAAACACGGATTAAGGAGGTTCGATCGGCACCCCAAGATGTTTTCGAGAGCACTTTTAAAATGTTCAATGATTTCTCACACTTCTTCCGTAAATATAAGATATGCGGCAGGAAGGTGAGCTTCCGATCAAGAATCACTCCTAAAAACCGTACTTCGTTCACCACAGGGATTTGAGTATTTCGAATATGTATATTCGGATCAAGGTGAAGCTTTCTTTTCCGGCAAAAGTGGACACATTGGCTCTTCTCCGGAGAGATAGTATGCCCATTGTTATCGCACCAAGATACTAATTTATCTACGGCAGTTTGTAAATTTTGTTCAATTACATTCATATCGCTATCTTGGCATGATATCTGCAGATCGTCAACATAAAGGCTGGCATGTACAGATGAAGGTAAGCTTGTTAAAATTTGGCTAAGATGAACGATAAAAAGCGTGACACTGAGGACACTTCCCTGCGGAACTCCCTCAGCTTGAATAAAAGAATCGGAATAAAAGTTGCCTACACGAACTCTGAAAGTCCGATGAGATAAAAAGTTCTGTAAAAAAATAGGTAGGTTTCCCCTAAAACCGCAGTTTAAAAGTGTTGAAAGTATTCCAAAGCGCCAAGCACGGTCATAGGCCTTTTCTATATCAAAAAATATGGAGACAAGGTGATTCCTCTTAACAAAAGCGTTACGGATCTGGGTTTCCAGTAAAATGAGATTGTCGAAGGTGGAACGACCTCTCCGGAAACCACTCTGCAACGGCGAGATACATCCTTGTTTCTCCAATTCAAAGATAAGACGAGCGTTGACCATGCGCTCAAAGGTTTTACAAATGCAACTTGTTAGAGCAATTGGCCTGTGGCTCAGAGGATTGGAAGATTCCTTGTCAGGTTTCAGGATTGGAATCACAATAGCTTCACGCCATTGTGATGGGTACTTCTGCTCCGTCCAGATTCTATTAAATAAAAATAGTAGGTTGGAAAGCGAGTTTTCATTCAAATGGCGAAGCATACTATATGTGATTCCATCTGGTCCAGGACTTGTATCACGGGCTTGAGACAAGGCGGCTTTTAATTCAAACATCCTAAACTCACAGTTGTATGGATAGGAACTTCGGTCATTAAAATTCAATGATAACCGTTCCGCTGGATTCTTAATTGCCAGAAATTCAGGACTATAAGAATCCATAGCGGAAACCTGTGCGAATGTATGACCAAGAATATTGGCTATGTCTAATGGGAAAGAGTGCATCTCAGTTCCGGTTTTTAAAACAGGGATGGATGATTCACTATAAATCCCATTAGCAGCCTTTACTTTCCTCCATAAATGTTTACTGGAAGTAGAAGATGTGATTGATGATATAAATTTTATCCACGATTCTCTTTGACTACGTCGGCGAATGCGGCGAGCAAGCGCTTTGGCTCTTTTGAAAGCGACAAGATTCTCTGTTGTTGGGTATCGTCTAAAAATATTCCATAGTTTCTTTTGATTCTTATGGCTGTCGTGGCATTCTTTATTCCACCACGGTTTGTAAAACTTCCTTAGACGCGAGGAAGATTTTGGTATGGTGTTATTAGCGGCTTTTATAAGTGTTTGAATGACATGTTGAACTGCTTCTGTGATGTCTGAAATACTGACCATAGCCTGTGAGATGTCTGCTGAGTACATAAACATATCCCAGTTTGCTCGATGGAATAAAAAACGTGGAGGAAGTAGGGTCTTATTTCCTCCTTCAGCATATGAGATAATAACTGGAAAATGATCACTATTGTACAGATCATTACTGACTGAAAATTTAAGCAACGGCAAGAGTTCAGGAGAACATATGGCCAGATCAAGTGTATGGAAGCTACGTGTGGGTTCATGGAAGTACGTTCTCTGTTCAGTATTGAGCAGGCAGAGACAGTTGTTAGAAATAAACTGCTCAATTTTCCGCCCTCGAGAGTTTGTACTTTCTGAACCCCACAATGTACTATGTCCGTTCAAGTCGCCCAGTAAGAGAAATGGTGAGGGAAGCTGGTCTACTAGGTTATCAAGATCTTGCTGACATATAACTGCATGAGGTGGTAAGTAAAGACAGCAGACTGTGACTAATGTCCGTACATGAACTTGTACAGCCACAGCCTGTAGAGATGTATGTAGAGTTAGAGGTGTGCTCGGATAAAGGTTAGAAGTGAAAATACAGACACCTCCAGAACTGTGAGATTCTGTGTCTGCATCTTTCCGAACACAGCTGTAACCGCGCAGTTTAATAGGAATGTTTGGTGCCAAAAAGGTTTCTTGGACACCAAGACAAACGGGATGAAATTTATTAATGATGGACTTGATGTCAGGAAGTTTGGACCGAATGCCACGACAATTCCATGAAAGGAAGGTACCCATTAAGAAATTTTTGTATTAACAGAAAAGTCACTATCAGTTGTTTGAGTTGGCGAAACATCGCAACTCATTTCCAATTCATCGTCATCCCCTTCAGATGGATGAAGCTCAATGATATCGGGACTTTTGGGTGCGCCACCAAAAATGGATTTGAAATCCTTATGGGCGATACCCTGCGTCGCCAGCCCCAGTGCGACGGAGTTCTGTGTTTTTGATAATTTTAATTTTGAAGCCAACTGTGTCGATGAAGAGCCACGTTTCGCAAGCTTTAATTTCAGTGAATTTTGAGATTTCGAATTAGATTTGGATTTAACTGGTTTGATGTTGTCAGGGATATTTTTTACAGTAGGTTCAATTTCAGATTCAGAGGATTTATCTGTATTTTTGTTTTCGGTGGAGTATTTAACACAATTTTTACAGGAACAATTTGCACAAAACGGTTTTTTTGTTACAGATGCATATGTTAAGCCGGGTGTGGGTGTTTGAGCTAGAACTTTTTTTCTAGCTTCAGGATAGGATAAATTTTCTTTAGTTTTAATTGCTGTTATTTGTTTTTCTAGTTGCCAGCGCTCACAATTTCTGGAAAATGAAGCATGATTGCCTCCGCAGTTTACACACTTTTCTGGTGAGCAACACTGCTGGCTATCATGGCCCTTTTCTGCACAACGGGCGCAAGTGAGGGTCCCGCGGCAGTTTGTTTTCGAATGACCAAAACGCTGGCATTGAAAACATCGTAAAGGATTTGGGATATATTGTCGTACGGGTAATTTTATATAGCCTGCGTATAAAAATTCTGGTAATTTCGGACTATGAAAGGTAATAATAAAATGTTTTGTAGGGAGAAGTTGCCCATCCCTGCGAATATTAATTTGGCGTACATTTGTAACTCCTTGTGGCTTGAGTTCCATGGTTATTTCCTCTAGAGGAATGTTAAACAGCTCTCCACATGTAATTACACCCCTTGAATAGTTAAGTGACATGTGGGAGCTTACAGTGACAGGTATTGTTGCCAAAGCTTTTAATTTTATGATTTGCTGGGCTTGCTTTTTCGAGCAGACTTCCACCAGCAAATCACCTGAACGCATTTTGCGGATGGATTGAACTTCACCGACAACTGCTGCTATTGCTTTTTGAACGAGAAAAGGCGAAACATTATTAAAAGTTTCTTGCTTATCAGACACTCTTTTTATAACGAAATAGGTATCAAATGGAGTAGGAGATGAAAAATGTATTTGTTTTCGATGCCCACTGAAGGGAGATTTCTTGGAGGAGCCCATGCGATATTAGAGATGATTCGGGTCCGACGGCACCGCCCACCACGGAGCCCAACAAGGGATGGCAGCCACCGGCTCTAGACGTCTAGCCTCGGCACTTACCATAGTGCTAATCGTTACCTATACGCTCGGAGTTACCCCCGGGGACAGTGACCACCCTTAACGCCAAGACCAAGGAGTAACCCCTTCGCTTGATCCCTAGCAGACTAGCCACTCAGGTGACTAGCTACCAGCCGATTGATGCACAGGGGACCACAGTGCACCACCCGTCTTTCAAATGGGTCGCCACGCACGGCCAACACGTGGGACATTGGCTGTCCATGAGAAGCAAGAAGCAAACAGAGCGGCGACAGCTTCTCATGGAGAGCTCCCTCGCTTGCCGTCGAGGGAAGGAAAGACACAGCAGAAAGCAGAAGGCGTAGGGGAGAGCGAACTGAAAGGGAGTATAGATCCCTGGGTACCTCGGGATTGAGACACCCGTACTCACCTATAGTAGGCGAGCCCCTGAGGGGTAGGATCCTTAACAGAGTATTGTTGCTACACAAGTATATAAACCCCACGTTAAATATTTTCCAGATGTATTTTGTCCTATTACACTCTAACATGTTTTAGTTATTTCCTTCTCTAGCATGTAGTATATGTTTATAGATAGCTGTAATAGTCTTCTACTGATGACAATGCGTTTGAGATCTCTATTCAACAAGTATTTGCAATGCACATTATATGTTGTATAATATATACTTTGATGTGAAATATCCCCCCCCTTTATTGGGGTTTATAAAACTGGAGTCATTGTGAATTATCGATTTAAGTGCCATTTTGATCATCAGTCAAAAATTCAAAATAAGTAGGTCAATCCCGAAATGCTTGTCGTGAATCTTATTCACGACAAGCATTTCGGGAAATTCTAAGAAATTTCTAAGAAATGTTAGCATCATATTTCATTTCCTAATATACTTATATTGGAAGGCCATTTTGGTACTTACACTTTTCTTCTGATGCATCTTTTGTTATGTTAAAGAATTGGTGAAAAAAATTTAATTTATTGATAATAAATAAATCCTAAGAACATCCTTATATAAATAAAAGCTCTATCTAGAAATTTAATCCATTAATGATTATACATTAAGTAATCGCTTCTCTCCAAATATAATCTAGTATGAAATCATTCTAAGACGCTGTAATTCGAAACAAATATTATATATAATGTACCAATACCTCAAATATTCTATAAATTCTAAGTGGAATTAAAAAAATTGTCATATAATTAGAAAGAAAAGAAAAGTTAAGGGGTTAAAAGCAAAAAAGTATAATTCAATTTTTTTTTTATATCAATTTAATTTGAAACGATATATTATGCCTCTTCAGCCGAAAAAGTATTCAGACATTGAGATGAATAACATTTTTGAGTTTGAGTTTGATGTTTATGGCGCAAGAGCCAGGTTTGGCTATACTGCGACTAGCATATGGTAAAATGAGATAAAAGAATAACATTTTATTCATCAGATAAAAGATATTAAAAACAGTATATTGCAACATGAATCATGCCTTTAAATTCTACAAAGTGTAAAAGCATAATGCTAATGAAAAAGTTTAAGGAAACTTAAAGTGTAATTACCATTATAATAGTTTTACAGCAAAGTTTTAGTCTGAAAAAGTATTCAAACGCTTATGAATTAAGTAATAAAATATACTTTTATTGCTTGGAAGCATTATTTTTTTATTTGGTTGTCCATTTCTTGTTTTTTATTACTTCTTTCAATCTACTTGGCACTGAACTAACTAATCGCTTGCATATTTTGAAATTAATATTTCATCGTGTTTCTATTAGTTTTTCTTTCAGGATATTTTTACCCTTAATATTATTTTTATCCAAACAATTTCAATATTATTTTATAAATGTTGTATAGGAATGATTCAATCTTTCCTCGAGGTAAATCAAGAATGCAATAGCATAAATCTTATTGGCTTGCCAATATTATAATTATCTAATGAATATCCAATAAAAAAAAATGTTATTTTTATCATTAGATAATATATTATTATCTAATGAAGAAAATTGGTTGGGTTTGGTTTTTTGGCGCAAAAGCCATTTTTCGTCCATGCTGCGCCAAACACAAGATTTATTCCAACATTTATTTTATTACAAAAAAAAAACAATGCACAAAAACGATGTCAAAATTTAAAACTCAAATTGGCTTTTCGATTCCAATATCTTGCAAGAATAAAAAAAAATATTTTGGTTGGGTTTCTCACCCAACAAGTCTTTTAAAGTTACATTGTTGCTACCAAAATGGATTCGTCTAAATTGGTTAAAACTGGGACATTCTACGAGTATATGCTTTATGGCAGCGGTTCTCAACCTGTGGGGCGCGCCCCCCTAGGGGGGAGCGAGAATATCCATGAGAAAACATTTAAAAAAATTGATTAACTGACTGAAAGGAAAGCACACATACACATAGAAAACAAAATACATTTCGATTTATTTAATAACTTATGAAAGTAAAAGAACTTACAAAATCAAAATTTACTTAATCAAAACATACTAAATTAAAAAACAAATTTAATAATTATTAGTGACTTTCTTGGGCCTGTCTTGCAAAGCAAAGTTTTTCGAAGGAAGGCTTAGTACTAGAAATAGCCACTCGCAGTTCTGTTTCTATATTTTGTCTTTTTTTTGGATGTTGAAAGTGGTAATAGAATGTGAAATGCCCTTGTTTTTAGTGCAGAAAAATCATCCCTAATCCTGTCCAAAATTAAATAGCGATTTATTACTAAATTGTCTTTTAGTTTCGCCACTTATCATGAAGTCTATGAATTTTTCTTCCTCATCAATTGAGAGTCCGGGAGCCTTATGAAATGGATCCCTAACACACTCGTAAGTTGCTATCAGTTTGTCGTCAGCAAGATAATACTTCATAAAATTCTATACAAGCATGGCTAAAAGGTTTTCAATGGTTACAAAACAACTTTTGCAAGTTCTTCAGCCTTGTAAGTTTAAACAGTTGCAAACATTTTTAGGTTTTTTGCTTTAAATTTCTGCTCCACAATTCCAATTTTCTACAAGAAGCATCAAATTTATCACTCGTATCCAACATAGTATGTATATTTGCTCCTTGGAGTTGAAGATTCAAATTATTTAATTTCTCGAATATGTCGACCAAGTACCTCAATTTCATCACAAATAAACCATTGTGAAAATTCTCGGCCTCCGGTCTGTTTTCTTCTGCTAGAAAATTGGCGATTTCTTCTCTTTATTCATAAACATGTTGCAAAAATTTCCCACGTGAAGACCATCTTGCCCTGCAATAAAATAGTAATGCTGAATGTACTGAAACCCATGTCTTTACAAAATGCGGAAAAGATTCTCAATTTCAGGGGTCTCATTTTTATATAATTTACAATCGTAGTTAACACAATATTCAGAGCAGGACTCATTGCTTTCGAAGCCAAAGATTCTCTGTGCCACGCAACTTTGATAAAATCTGACACTGTACATCTTCGGCTATATCGCCAATTCGACGAGCAACAGTATCATTTGAAAGAGGTATGGACTGCAATTGTTTTGAAAAATTATCTCCAAACATAGTTTCTACAATCTCAATTGCTGATGGCAAAATAAGCTCTTGACCAATGGTGTGAGGTTTTTTACAGCTGCCTATTTTATATGAATTTTGTAAGATGCAATTGAAGCTTTTTTATTCACAAAGTTTCTTAAAAAATGATTTTTGCTTTTTATGTGATTTTAATTTTAATTCGAAGAATTCTCTGGGTTTGTTGACGTACTCAGTATGAAGCGTTTACAAATGTCGTTTTAGTTTATTAGGTTTTATTCTGTCTGCGTCCAACATTTTTGAGAAAATGATACACAGGGGCCTTTTTTCTTCATTTACTTTCAGCACTGGTAAACCCAAAATTTAAGTATTCTTGAGAATATTTTCTTGATTTTATTTTCGGAACCACGCTCGTCTGTGTACTTGTTGATGCTTGACTATCGTCTAATGCTTGCTTACTTCCGCTTAAAAATTTATCCATGAGTCTACATAAATCTACTGCCTTGTATATTTAATATGGTGAATTACAATTAACACGAAAACATATATAACATACACATTCACGATAGATTCGATAGCGATAGAAGGATCGACTCGAATGAGACTGGCTGGAATTGAAACTTGCGTTATCGAACATTTTCCTTCTTCCTATGAGAAAACATTTGCTCCGCGCATGCTCTAGACGGCATCGGTCGTGTGGATTCCCTTCCACAAGCATTAATATTTTTTTCACTTTTGTTTTGTCATGTTTCTATTTTTTCTTTTATCATTCGAAAAAATGTATTCCCAGTTTCTAAATTTAGCTCATCCCGTCTAGTTTAACTTTCATTAACAATTTTTTTACTTTCATATTCTTTTAACGTTATCTCCCTGTTTGGCTTTCATCTCAAATATAATATCTAAATTTTCTCCGCTTTCATTCGCTTCATATGTTTAACGCCGGCATGTCCAAAATGCAAGATGTGGCTTCTATCCAACGTTGGCTCGCTTTTACTCTTGTTTTGGCAGTTATTTTTAACTAATTTAAAAACAGAATCCAAAATATTCAATATGCATTATTGTTGTATACATTTTATTGTAAGCGGGGGGCGCGATGAAAATTATGATTGGAAACTGGGCCGCAAATACTGAAATGTTGTGAAATGCTGCTTTATGGATAAAGAGCAATGACAATGTGAACAAGTAGGTTGGGGTTCCGAGTTAAGTAAATATTCATGAGTCAATCTGGTGTGTCCAGTTCTGAGTCGATTTAACATAAAGGATTTTTTTTGGTTTAAGTTATAATATTTAAAGGACTTTACCGAAGAATGAATTTCAAACAACTTATTATGCGTTTGTTTGCTCCATATACTCTGCCATTTGTTTCCAGTATATTTTTTACCGTTTGAAGAGCATCACTTAGAGGAACAAAATTTTCACACGTCAGTCCTGGAGTTTTTGCCACTTTATCGGCCCTCTCATTACCTACAATTCCTGAATGTCCAAGAATCCAACAATATAAAATATATGTTCCTTTTCCTATTAAAAAACCGTAAAATTCCACGCATTTGACAACTAAGGATGGCTTGATGGCGAAATATTCCTTAGTGCCTCAATGACGCCTTTTGAGTCTGTGTATAAAATAATTTTCTTAGTTACTAATTGGCAATTTCGTTAAGGCCAGATATATTTCATTTGTAAAAACGGAACAAAACTCATGCAAACTCTCAGATATTATCTTATTTCTGTTAACTACCGCTGCTCCCACTCATTTACCAGCTTTTTGATCCGTCAGTAAAAATAGGTTCATAGCTAGAATACTGTTGTCGGTGGAAATAAAACATATACCGACACACTAGGTTTAGAGTTGTCATTTTCTGCCATTTTTCGACGTCATCTATAAATTTTAAATTAGTATTTTTCCATGGAGGGAATTCGTCGGTTTATTAAGAAGTGGAAAATCATCAATATTTAAATCTCTAAGAATTTGCCCAATTCTAAATCCAAAAGTAGGAATAAATGAGGGTTTCAATGAGAATAATGGACCATAAATTGGATTTTAACTTTGTAATGTAGTGGATGGGCATCATCTCTTTTTATTTTAAAAAACAGATTGAGTGCAAGCCTCTGACGTCTAAGTTCTAAAGGTTGCTCGTGACACAAAGCATAAAGACTTAAAACTGGGGTAGTTCGAAAAGCACCCACTGATACTCGTAAACCTTGATTGTGTATTGTATCAAGGAGCCTCAGTGTAGATTTCGATGCAGGTCCGTATATCATGCTTCCATAATCAAGTTTGAATCGAATTAAAGCTCTATATATTTTGAGAAGGCAGGAGCCTTCTGCTCCAAACGATGTGCTAGAGAGTATTTTTAATAAATTCAACGAAAGAGTACATTTTCTTTTTAGATAATTTATATGAGACTTAAAGGCAAGTTTAGAGTCGAAGATTGCACCTAAAAATTTAATCTCAGTGACAAAAGGGATTGTCTGGTGGTTCAATTTAAGTTTAGGATTTGAGTGAATTCCACGTCTTTTACAAGAGTGAATTGCAGCTGATTTCTGTGGAGATATTGTGAAACCATTCATTTCCCCCCAACTGTGTATTTTATTTATGGCTTCTTGAAGCTTCTTTTCTAAAATTCCACGTTCTCTCCAGTGAAATGTATCTGGAAGTCATCCACGAATAACGAACCATGCACACTTGATGGGTGATTTTTAATATCATTGATTTTTATTATAAATAAGATTACACTCAGGACGCTCCCCTGGGGAACGCCTTCGTTTTGATAAAAAACTGTTTGATAAGACATTACCTAGTCGAACTCTAAAATTTCTCATTTTTAAAAAGTTTTGTATAAAAATTGGTAAATTTCCTCTGAGACCCATTTTATGTACATCTCTCATTATACCGTATCTCCATACTCTATCATAGGCCTTCTCCAAATCAAACACAAGGGACAGTACATGCTTTTTACTGACAAAGGCTTCTCTAACCGCAGTTTCTAATTTTAAAACGTTGTCTATAGTGTTTCTGCCACGACGGAAACCGCTTTGGAGTGGCGATAACCAATTTTTTGTTTCAAGTATATTAATCAGTCTGGCATTAACCAGCCTTTCAAAAACTTTGCACAGACAACTGGTGAGTGCAATTGGTCTGTAATTACTTGGATCTTGTGGATCCTTACCTGGTTTAGCTACTGGTATAATTAATACTCTTCTCCATGAATGTGAAAATCTATGCTCTTGCCAGATTCTATTATATACTCGTAAAATACTTAACAAGGATGATTTATTTAAATGAATAATCACGTTTAGATTGATGTTATGACCTGGTGAGGTAGCTCGAGATTTATGTAGAGCCCTTTTCCGTTCTGTAAAACTGAAATCAGAATTATATTCTTCGTCATTATGACTGGTAAAATTTAAAATATTATTTTCTTCCTTTTTTTGATAACTTATAAATTTTTCGGTATAAACCGTATCACTGTATACCTTAGAGAAAGTTTCCGCCAAAGTGTCAGCTATTGCCTTAATATCTGTTATTGTACGACCATTCAGAGTCATAAAGGTTGTAGGGAGATTTTTATTGCAGCCAGAAACTTTCATGACTTTATCCCAGAGTTGTTTAGAGCTAATTCGGTTGTGTATCGAGTTTACAAATAACATCCATGAATTCCTTTTACTCCTCCGTCTTATTCGTCGAGCATTTGCTTTTGCATATTTAAAGGTTATAAAATTATCCGTTGTAGGATATCGTCTAAATATATTCCATATTTTTGCCTGTTTTTTATCAACGATTTTGCACTCCCTATTCCACCAAGGTTTCCAATGTCTTGGAATCTTCCTTGATGATTTTGGTATTGCCTTATCAGCCGCTTCTAAAAAAATTTTTAGTTATATTTTTAACAACATTATCAATATTTTTATATCCCACAATGTCTTCTGAAATGAAAGCCATCTGTGAGAAAAGATCCCAGTTTACCTTATCAAAGATGTACCTTTTCGTTCTTTCAGAATAAGTTAAATCATCATCTTTGTATGATACAATAATTGGAAAATGGTCACTGTTATGAATGTTATCAGCAACACTAAAGTTCCATTTTATGGCTAATGATAGAAAATATAAAATTAAGTCCAAAGTGTGAAAGGTGCGGCTAGGTACTTGAAAGTATGTATAAGTTTTGTCATTAAGCAAACAAAGACAATGATCTTCAAGGAAAGCCTCAACTTGTTGTCATTTTAAATTAAAATCTGCACTTTCCCAAACAAGATTGTGTGCATTAAAATCACCCATTAGTAAGAATGGTCGAGGAAGCTGATCGATGAGATTATCAAGCTCTCGTTGAGATATGTTATCATTTGGGGGCAAGTATATGCAACTTATTGTTGTTAGAGATCCGATATTAATTTGCTTGGATACAGCTATTTAGAGTGATTTCTTTGTGGGGGAAAGCCTGGGAAACCAAAAAGGCCACTCCACCCGAAGCTCTTGCACCCTGGGTATAGTCTTTCCTTATATCATAATATTTAAATTTGAAAGAATCTTCAGGAGAGAGATAAGTCTCCTGTAAGCTGAGCCAAACGGGCTGATATTCATTTAAAACCATTTTAATGTCATAGGAATGACCGTTTGCGCCGTGACAATTCCACGAAAGAAGGTTAATTGCCATTTGTTGTCTTATTTTTTTGAATTGTTTTTGATATCTGCTCCTCCCCGTCAGTGAACATGAAATCATCATCAGATGGATGAATTTTTATATCATCCTCCTCTTCAGTTTTCGACTCTTTTAACGGATCTTGTTTCGTAAGTGTGCGTTTTTTCACAGAACCTTTTATCTTCTCGTCCAAATTATTTTTAAAAGCCTGCATTCATGCTTTACGCATGGCTTTTGTTTCTTTAAAATATGGCTTTTTTGGTGTTATTACCTTTTTATTGTTTGATATAGGGATGCAAGATGCTTTGTTTGGAGCTAAGTTATCGAAGGTATTCAACGGGCTGCTTTGAATATTTTCCTGACTGACAGCATTGTCTACATTTACCACTTCTATTTTAGAGATATTTAGAGGGTTGGGTCTACCATGGATACTTTTTGTTTCTGAGTTTGTGTATTCACTATTGTTTTAAACTGGTGATTTTTTCTGGTAATGGATTTGAATTAACATTAGATGGGGTTTCTTTTTGGACCAATTTGGCTTTACAATGTGGGTAACAGCTGAGCATTGATGAGTAAGACACTCCGACAGTGGGTGTTCTAGATTTTACTAATTTTCGAGTTTCAGCAAAAGGGATATTTTGTGTCTCTTTGATTGTTTGTATTTCTTCTATCCATCGAGGGTATTTACGAGAATATGAGGGATGGTCTTCTTTACAATTGCTGCATTTTGGTGCAGATGTACAAGATTTACTGTCGTGTCCTATTTCAGAGCAACGGCCGCATATTTCTTTACCACGACAGGCTCCCATAGAGTGTCCAAATCTCTGGCATTTAAAACATCTTAATGGGTTAGGTATATATGGTTTAACAGGGCAGTTTAAGTATGCAATAGGAACAGATTTGGGTGGTATAGGTGCATTAAAGGTTAATATTAGATGTTTGGTCAATATTAATTTGTTCATCCCGTTTAATAGTTACTCGTTTTACTGACGTAATATTTTGGTCTTTCAGACATCCAAGAATTTCTTCTTTAGAATCGTATTGAAGCTCAAGTTCTAATATTACTCCTAGAGATTAAGAGATTTATGAGGGTATACAGTAACTGCATGTTCTCCAATTGATTTAAGGCTCTGTAAAAATTTAATTTGATTAACTGATTTCAATTCAATTAAAATATCCCCTAGTTTAATTTTTTTAATGGATTGAACTATTCCAAGTATTGTCATACGAATTAAAATAGGAGAGACAGTTTTTAAATTACATTCCAACTTTTTTACAATAAAATATTTTGCTGTTATCACAGGTTGCTCCAAAGGAGAAGTTGACAGACAGTCGTCTCTGACGGGACCAAAATTGCGGGAACCCATAATAGTCATATATTGTTCATCCCGGTACGATCTCGCCCACCTCGGAAAGATTTAAAAGATACATTGCGCAATTTATCAAATAGAAATACAAAAATATTAGTAATACACATAGACATTTCAAAAATAGCTTTGTGTTTATATAACATACTACTGTTCTACATAGTTTTAAGAATCCTTTTTTTAAGATTAAAAAAGGCATTTCAATTAAATTCCATCTATTACAATTATATTACTAAGTATATATAGAAATTATATACTTCGGTTGAAGCAAATCAAATATCAGAAATATGCTATTTAGAATTTCATAATCCAGTTCAGAGCACAAGAGATGCAACTACACCAGCCGCCTTGATTGGGAAAAAACTCCACGAATTTTAAATGATGGATTTAAGACGAAATCAGCTTTTTTTTCTTTCATTTCTACTACATGCATTGATTTCAATTAGAAATAGAACCTCCCTTTGGAAAATAAAGAAATATAGTATTTATCGTAACAAAGTGAAACAAAGCATCAATGAATTACAAAGTGCAGATTCAAGTTTTTTTTTTTTTTTTTTTTTTTAACCTTAACTATTTTTTCCAAGACCAAGAATTTCAGATATCGAGGCAACTGAAGTTTTTTTTAAAAGGAAAGCTCCAGTCTGTCTGACACTAAAAAGGACATTCAAATATATTATAAAGTTTGCATAAGGCTTAGAGTTTATGTGATCACCATTGCAGCAATTATTTGCACCAAGATTTTTTTTTTTTTTTTTGATGAAAATTTATTGAAGTGAATGGTCTTCTCACGCTTCATTCAGGTTTCAAAACCTGAGAAAATCAGAAGAGTGGGCACAAAATGAACGTTTTTTTTAATGCCCACTACAGTAATTTGTTACGAATTTTCATTTAGTAAAGAATTAAATGTAGAATTTTATGCCGATGTGGGGACTCATTCAAGCTTTCATAGAAATGAAAGCAATATTTCTGTGCAAACTATGGATTCACGTGTTACTAAATATTTGCAATTTAAATTTTCTTCACGCTTTCCTTTCGGCTACCATACGAACGTTTTGCCCCAAAATATATTTCTCCAACCTGTCTTCGTGAGGAAGAAATAAGAAAGGAACCAAGAAGCTATAAACAGAGATTAAAGGTGAAGTCTTTTTTGTAATACTCCGCCAAATTTATTTTTCTCGAAGTGAAGGTCCCAGATATCGAATCAGTTCTCCATGAGACTAAGTGAGGAGAAAGACAATCATGAATCTTTGAAGAATGGATGGAATTTTTTTTCTTCTTCATTTCATGGCCTTTTTAGTAAATATTTTCTGGAATTTCTCTTTTTTTGTATTATTATTTATTTATTTATTTATTTTTTGAAAATCAATCTTAATAGATGGTTTGACAGTAAATTATTAACACTGCAGTGAGTGTGAATATAAGAAGAGGAAAGAATAAACGCTGGGAACAAGAGGAAATATATATATTTTTTGGTGTATTATCCATCATAACAATTTGTACGGATTGTCTTAGAAAAGAAGACATTTGGAACTTATTAACACAAGAAACCCACCTTCTCGCCTTCATAGTGATAAAATGGCAATGAATCAAGTGCAATGAATTCGCAATTTTTTTTTTATTATAATGTCCCCTTTTGATTTCTTCCCAAGATTTCTTTCCAAAAATCAAGGTATGGTATGGGGTTTTGGTACAGCAAACCATTTCGGGAAAACTGTGCCATTCACAAAAAAAAAAAAAAAAAAAAAAAAAAATCAAGGATTTTGCTAGTAATAAGAATTTTTTATTTTTCAAGGTCTGACGATGGAAACAAGGAATAGAATAAATTCAAAAAATGGTATTGTTTAGGGTTTTTTTTTCAGATACGTAAATGTTGCAGACAAGATATCATCGCTCCAAGTGACTTTCTGAGGAAAAAGAAACAAGAATTGAAGAGCGATCAGAAGAAATTTTTTTATTTGATACCATTGCGATAACAATTTGTTCCAAGATTTTTTTTCAAAATGTTTTTAAGTTAAGACTTCTGATAATTTTTTTTCAATTCACTTTAATGGTAAAATTTCACATGAACAGTGTACAAAAACTTCTGCAAGCAAAGGACAAAAAAAAGTTTTTTTTCAATGTTCACTGAAACAATTCATTAAGATGTTCTACTAAAAAAAGACATTTATGGAATTGGTTGAGTGTATGAGGCCTTCGTAACAGACCTTATAGTTATAAATTTGATTTAAATACTATGCGAGTGCCATTTTTTTAACCTTCTGCCATTTAATATATTCCGAAGATATCCTTCCAGAAATTGAACAAAATATTTCTCCCAGAGATGGAATCACTGTTCCTGCCGTCTTGGCCAAGATAAAGCCAAAATTCAAGGTGCTTTGATAAGTGGATAGAAAAATGACTCGAAAGGTGTGTTATTTTTTACGAAATATCCACAATAATAATTTTTTTTCTGACTGTTCAGAAATTGATAGAAATAAAAATTCCAAACACAGAATCGGCGCTCCAAGTGTCTAATGAGGAAACAGCTGTTCAAGAATCGAAGAATGGATAGAATATTTCGTGCCTGTGATGCCAATGCGATAATTATTTTCTGCGTTTCTTTTAAATCCATTTACTTAATATTTATGGTATTAAGTATTATGCAGATTCTAAAGACTGAAAATAGATGAACACTAAACAGAAACGAATATTCAGTGGACAAAACAGGACATTTTTATTTCTTTTATGTAGTGCCCACTATAGTAATTTGCTTTCAAGGATAGGATTGTAAGGTTTAGTGGCGCAAGAGCCATATCTGGCCATACTGCGCCAGACCTATGGTTAAAATATTAAATACTTGTCTTATATAAAAATATGTAAAAGTGGAAACTAATTGACAAAATTACATTGTAATGTCTCGTAACATTATCAACAAGGTGTAAAAAATGACAATAAGAAGAAATATTAAATAAGATGATAAAAACCAACTGCTTTTAAAAATTTAAAAAGATTTTTATGGGGACGTTCCCCCACTAGCATTTGCATGTCCACTGTTGAAGCATGAAAAAATCTTAGACGGTGATGTTTAAAATCAGGACATTCAATCAAAAGGTGATGAACCGTTAAAATTACTTTGCATCTCGTGCAAAATGGAGCTCGATCGCCGAATAAAAGATGTTTATGTGTAAGACGTGTGTGGCCAATGCGGAGTCTAGTTAATTTAACGTCTAGCTCTCGCACTGGTAAACAAGGCCAGAAAGAAATAAAAGGTTTTATCGTGTGAAGTTTGTTATTAATTTGATTGTTCCATGACTCCTGCCAGAGTAAGTAAAAATGACGTTGGATTGCATTTTTCGCGTCACTAAATGGGATGTCTCTCTGTATAAGCAAAGACGAACTCTTTGCAGCATTATCCGCAAGCTCATTACCAGTGATTCCAACATGACTCGGAATCCAGCAAAATAGTATCTCAAACCCCCTGTTTTCGAGAATCCTTAGAAGATCTAGGATTCACGGCAACTGGATGAATCCGATTTTGAATACTGGAAAGTATTTTCAATGAGCTCATACTGTCGGTATAGATACAAAATTTTCGCTCAGAAGAGAGTGAAATCCTCTGAAGAGCATAAAAAATTGCCAATAATTCCGCAGATAGAACTGAAAGGGATGTGTCTAGGCGGTAACTGAATATATCAGTATGGAAAACAATTCCGCAACCAACATGACCATCTGACTTTGAACCATCCGTAAAAACTTTTAAGTAATCTAGATACTGACAGTGATGAGAATTAAAGAGATTCTGGTAGACAATAGGGGCAGTATTCTGCTTCTCAAAACTAGAGAAGGGATTTAGAAAGGAAAACTGAGGCATATTCCATGGGGGAAAGGAAAAGAGATCAGCAGTCTGTATCATCTTATCATGGAGCTCGGAATCACGAAGAAGAGATTTAGCTCTCTCGAAAAATGGGAGAATGTGGGAAGGTCGAGCCTTATGAAGTCTTCGAAGACTAACCGGAAATGTCATAGAGGACAAGGGGTGCTTCGGAATAGACAAAGCTCCAAGGTAGTACTGGGCAGATACTTTTTTTCGTCTTAAACCAAGTGGTAACTGATGGCAGAGAGCATAAAGACTTTGCATTGGTGAGGTTCGAAATGCACCAGAGCAAATTCGCAAAGCTGAATGGTGTACAGTGTCAAGTCTACGCAAGACCGTAGAACGCGCAGAGCCATACACCATACATCCGTAATCAATACGGGATAAAGTCAATGATTCGTAAATTCGGAGCAAGGAAGTGCGATCTGCTCCCCAAGTGGTTCTGGAAAGAACTTTAAGAATATTTAATTACCTGTCACACTTCTTCCGCAGATGTAGAATATGCGGAAGGAAAGTGAGCTTACGGTCAAATATTATTCCTAGAAATTTTATTTCATTGACCACAGGTATTTCAACATTCCCAATATGGATTGAAGGATCCAAATGAATGGCTCGTCTTCTACAAAAGTGAATACATTGACTTTTTTCAGGAGAAATGGTATGCCCGTTTTTATCGCACCATCCTACCAGTTTCTTAACGGCAACCTGCAATTGGCGCTCTATTAAGCGCATGTTGCTTCCTTGGCAGGAGATCTGAAGATCGTCAACATATAACGTAGCTTGAATAGATGAGGGTAAAACATTAAGAATTTGACTAAAATAACTGATAAAAAGTGTAACACTGAGGATACTTCCCTGTGGAACACCCTCAGCTTGAATAAAAGGATCGGAATATAAATTACCGACCCGAACACGAAATGTGCGTAACGATAAAAAATGTTTTAAAAACATGGGCAAATTTCCCTTAAATCCAAATTTTGATAGTGCAGAGAGAATACCAAACCTCCAGGCACGATCATACGCCTTTTCCAAATCGAAGAAGACAGAGACCATATGATTTCGGCAAACAAATGCATTGCGAATTTCAGTTTCAAGTAACACAATATTATCAAATGTCGACCTTCCTCTGCGAAAACCACTTTGAAGCAACGGGATACATTCTTTCCTTTCCAGTTCAAATACAAGACGGGCATTAACCATGCGCTCAAGTGTCTTGCATAGACAACTTTTGAGTGCGATAGGCCTATAGTGCAGAGGGTTAGAGGAGTCCTTACCGGGTTTCAGTATTGGAATAGCTTCATGCCATTGTGATGGGAACTTCTGTTCAATCCAAATACGATTAAATAAAATTAACAGATTGGAAAGAGAAGTGGCAGACAAATGGCGAAGCATGTTATATGTGATTCCATCTGGACCAGGACTGGTATCAGAGTCTTCGATAAAGCCGTTAGCAATTCGTGCAATTTAAATTCCGAATTGTATGGAAAGGATTTTCGAGTAGAAAAACACAACTTTTTCTGTTGTGCGCGATTCTTAATTTCTACAAATGAAGGCTTATATGAATTATCAGAAGAAACCTGTGCAAATGCATATCCAAGAGCATTGGCGACATCTAATGGGGAAGATACACTTCCATTTTCTGTCTCCAGCACAGGAATAGAAAACTCTTTGTAAATACCATTAGCCGCTTTAACCTTCTTCCAGAGTAGTTTCGAAGAAGTAAAGGCTGTGATGGAAGAGATGAAATTAATCCAAGATTCTCTCTGGGTTTTTCTACGGATACGACGAGCATTAGCTCTAGCACGTTTAAAAGCAATTAAATTATCTGTTGTGGGATATCTTCTGAAGATATTCCACCGCTTTTTTTGTTCGCGGTGACTGTCGCGGCAAGCTTCATTCCACCACGGTCTCGGGAATTTCCTCGGACGTGGGGAGCTTTTGGGAATGGAATTGTTCGCAGCATCAATTAAGCAGTCAACTACATTTTGTACTGCCTCTGAAATATCAGTCGCTCTGATCATATCTTCCGAAATTCTTGCCAGGTGCATGAAAGCAGTCCAGTCTGCCCGCTTGAATAGGAAACGTGGGGGACAAGAAGTCGCTCCACCTCTATCATCATAGGAGACCATTAAGGGGAAGTGGTCACTATCATAGAGATCACTTCCAACCATAAAATTGAGTAACGGAAAGAGATCGGGAGAGCAAATAGCCAGATCTAGACTGAAATGTACGTGTGGGTTCGTGGAAATAGGTTTTCTCGTCATTATTGAGCAGACAGAGAGAGTTATCAGTGATAAACTGTTCAATCTGTCGCCCACGAGAATTTGTGCTTTCCGAACCCCACAAAGTACTATGAGCATTAAAATCGCCAAGAAGCAAGAAAGGTTTGGGTAATTGGTCCACTAAACTATTAAGTTCATGTTGATTGATGACAGTGTGTGGCGGCAAATAAATGCTACAAACTGTGACAAGGGTTCGTAAATGGACTTGAACAGCCACAGCTTGTAGAGAGGTGTGTAAATTTAAATGAGAGCTCGGGTACAGGTTGGACGTTAAGATGCAAACACCACCGGAAGTATTATTTCCAGTATTAGCATCTTTCCGAGCACAGTTGTTGCCACGGATTTTCACAGCAATGTCATGTTTCAGGAATGTTTCTTGAAAAGCAAAACAAGCAGGATGGAGCCGATTAATAATATGCTTGATGCCAAGAACTTTGGACCGAAGACCACGACAGTTCCAAGAGATGAAAGTTCCCATCAAGTAACAGAAGTATCAAGTTTATAATGGCAAGTGTTATCAAGAGTTGGCGAAACATCGCAACTCATTTGTAATTCATCCTCCTCGTCAGACGGATGGAGGGAAATCGAATCGGGACTTTTAGGTGCGCCAAAAATGGACGTTAAGTCCTTATGGACATTACCTTTCGTCACAAGTCCCAAAGCGACGGAATTTTGTGCTGTAGATTTTTTTAGCTTTGATCTTAAATCTTTTGGCGAGAGTCCCCGTTTTGAAAGCTTTAGCTTAAGTGAAGTAAAAGCTTTAGCTTAAGTCTTTGCGAATTAGTTTGGTTTAGATCGAAATGGTTTGTTAGTTTCAGGTGTACTGGATGCTGTATTTTCTACCTCAGAATCGGAAGATTTTTCAATAGTTGTAGTTTGAGGGTTGTATTTTACACAATTTGTACATTTACAGTTGACACAGAAAGGTGTTTTTGCAACGGTAGCATAACTCACACCAGGTTTGGGTGTTTGAGCTAATACTTTTTTTCTTGCTTCAGGATACGAAATAGATTCTTTAAATTTAATGGAGGTTAATTGTTTTTCAACTTTCCAGCGTTCGCAGACTCGGGAAAACGATGTATGACAGCCTCCACAGTTCACGCATTTTTCGGGGGCGTTACACTGTTCACTATCGTGGTCTTTTCCTGCACAGCGGGCGCATGTTAGAGTCCAGCGGCAATTAATCTTCGAATGGCCGATGGTATGGTATGGTATTTTGAGATTTAGTGGCGCAAGAGCCAAATATGGCTATACTGCGCCAAACAAATGGTAAAAATGTATCTAGTACAATTCAGTCATACAATTTAAAATTAAAAATATGATCATATGGAAGACAAATAATGTATAGTAACAGCGGTCTTAAAAATGCAAATTACATCCCAGAAAGGAAATTTTCCAAAAATGTCAAAAGATTAAAATATCAATGAAATTTAAAAAGGTAAAAGTGCAACTCTCATAATAAAAAGACAGGTACAAAAAAACACGGAAAGAAGTGAAAAAAATCATTGTAACCTTTTAATTCGATGTTTCTTCAAGTATTTCTTGTGAATAGGTGTATTTGAAGGTTGACTGTAAAATTTTTTTGGGTCAACCCATTCAACCATACTTTTTTGAAACCTTTGTCTAAAAACAGTTTTGTCCACTGTGGTGGAATCGGTAGAATGTTCCGGTGCAGGCGGTGTTTCATCAATTGTTTCATGAGGATTATATACTATTGCATTATCCGATTCTATTTCGCTATCAGTGTTTTGGTTGGGTTTATCTGTGGACATAGTTTCAATAATAGAGTTGGCTTCATCCATTTTATCATCTATTTTGGATTTAATATTCGAAGAGCTAGAATTAGCGACTGACATAGATTGGGAGACTTCTCGAGGTGAAGTCTTCCAGAATTTAGAACTGGATACATTTTCAGAATTTTGCTTATGGTTTTTATATTTTTTCTTATATGTAACGGTTTTAAATTCATGAAGGTCCTGTGGCATTTCATTGGATGGGACATTAGAAGTTTTACATTCATGACCAGTTGGCTGAGAAACAATTTTACTATTTAGAGCAACTGGCAATGACGTTACAACAGTGGATAGTTTTAATTTTAGAGATTTGTCAGGTTTTGATTTCTTTTGCTTTTTATCTGGCTTTCCAGAGTCAGAAATAATGTTTATTGATTCTTCTGTATCAGAATCCGATGATTTTTGGGGTTTTATCTGCATTACCTTCTTAGTACAGTTTCCACAACTGCAGTTTTCACAAAAATTTTTCTGGGTCACGGATGAATAGCTTACACCAGGTAACGGTGTCTGTGAAAGTACTTTCTTTCGTGCTTCGGGATATGAGAGTTCCTCTTTAATTTTTGTAGTGGTAATTTGTTTTTCAAGTTTCCAGCGTGGGCATAACCGAGAGAAAGAAGTATGCTCACCTTTGCAGTTTACGCACTTCTCTGGTGCAGAACATTGTTGGCTTTCATGCCCTTTTTCAGAGCAACGGGCGCACGTAACAGTTCCGCGGCAATTAGCTTTAGAGTGCCCAAAACGCTGGCACTTGAAACATCTAAGTGGGTTTGGGATATATGGTCGGACAGGTAGCTTGATATAACCTGCATATATGAAATCTGGCAGTTTTGGCGACTTAAAAGTGAGGATGTGATGTTTAGTTTCCAGTATTTGTCCTTCTCGCCGGATGGTAATACGGCGAACTTTTATTACACCTTGTGGTTTTAATTCCTCTTGAATGTAGTCTAAAGGGAGGTTAAATATTTCACCGCAAGTAATGACGCCTTGAGATGTGTTTAATGATGAGTGGGAGCTGATATTAACAGGAATCGTGGCCAGAGCTTTCACTTTTTGAATATTCTGGGCTTGCTTTCGAGTACTAACCTCTACAAGCAAGTCACCAGATCTCATTTTTTTAACAGATGCAACTTCCCCAACTGTTGCGGAGATAGATTTCTGCACTAAGAAAGGAGATACTGTATCAAAAGATTCGTTTTCATTAGATATACGTTTAATTATAAAATATCGGTCAAAATGGTGTTCAGAATTGGAAGTAATTTGTACTTTATGACGCCCACTAAAGGGACCACGTTTGGAGGAGCCCATACGATATGACAATTGATTCGGGTCCGACGGCACCGCCCACCACGGAGCCCAACAAGGGAAGGCAGCCACCGGCTCTGGCCATTCCCAGCCTCGGCGCTTACCTTGGTGCTAGCCGGAACCTATACGCTCGGAGTTACCCCCGGGGACAGTGACCACCCTTAACGCCAAGCCCAAGGAGTAACCCCTTCGCTTGATCCCTAGCAGACTAGCCACTAAGATGACTACCTACCAGCCGATTGATGCACAGGGGACCACAGTGCACTACCCGTCTTTCTAATGGGTCGCCACGCACGGCCAACACGTGGGGTTTTGGCTGTCCATGAGAAGCAAGAAGCAAACAGAGCGGCGACAGCTTCTCATGGAGAGCTCCCTCGCTTGCCGTCGAGGGAACGAAAAAACAGCAGAAAGCAGAAGGTGTAGAGGAGAACGAACCGAAAGGGAGTAAAGATCCCTGGGTACCTCGGGATTGGGACACCCGTACTCACCTATAGTAGGTGAGCCCCTGAGGGGCCTTCGAATGGCCGAAACGCTGGCATTTAAAACATCTCAAGGGGTTTGGGATGTACTGTCGGACCGGTAGTTTAATGTATCCAGCATATATGAATTCTGGGATTGTTGGTCTATGAAATGTAAGGATATAATGCTTTGTGGGAAGGAGTTGTTCATCCCGCCTAATGGAAATTTGGCGTACGTGAGTCACTCCTTGGGGTTTCAATTCCGCAGTGATTTCTTCAAGGGATGGATGGATGGATATTGGATTTTTATGGCGCAAGAGCCAGATTTCTTCAAGGGGAACATTGAACAATTCACCACATGTTATTACACCCTTGGAAAAATTTAAAGATGTGTGAGAGGCAGCTGTTACAGGGATGTGAGCTATAGCTTTCATTTTAATTACTTGCTGTGCTTGTTTTTTCGTAGAAACTTCGATCAGCAAGTCACCAGAACGCATTTTCCGTATTGCAGCGACTTCACCAATTGTTGCAGTGATTGCTTTCTGCACTAGAAAAGGTGATACAGAATTAAAATTTTCGTTTTTATCACCGATTCGTTTTATTATAAAATATCGGTCAAATTGTAGAAGGTTAGTAGTGATATTAGGTAGTTTACGATGCCCACTGAAGGGAGATTTCCGGGAGGAGCCCATGCGATATCGAATAAGATTCAGGTCCGACGGCACCGCCCACCACGGAGCCCAACAAGGGAAGGCAGCCACCGGCTCTGGCCATTCCCAGCCTCGGCACTTACCTCAGTGCTAATCGGTTACCTATACGCTAGGAGTTACCCCCGGGGACAGTGACCACCCTTAACGCCAAGCCCAAGGAGTAACCCCTTCGCTTGATCCCTAGCAAACTAACCACTTAGGTGGCTAGCGACCAGCCGATTGATGCACAGGGGACCACAGTACACCACCCGTCTGTCAAATGGGTTGCCAGGCACGGCCAACACGTGGGGTTTCGGCTGTCCATGAGAAACAAGAAGCAAACAGAGCGGCGACAGCTTCTCATGGAGAGCTCCCTCGCTTGCCGTCGAGGGAAGGAAAAACACAGCAGATAGCAGAAGGCGTAGGGGAGTGGAAACGTAAAGGGAGTAAAGATCCCTGGGTACCTAGGGATTGGGACACCCGTACTCACCTATAGTAGGTGAGCCCCTGAGGGGTAAATTGCTTTCAAATAAGAGCAAATATAAGTCATATTACCTCAAATCGATCTTTATCAGTTATTAATGCGTCAATAAAGGTAGTTTTTTTTTTTTTTTTTTGGATGTCAGTTTTTTTTGAAGTTCTGATAGTAAAATATTTCAGTCACTTCATTGTAAAATGGAAAGTTTTTGGAAGCTTCACGAGTAAGAACAGTGCAATACCTTTTTTTTTTTTAATGCGTGATTCTAAAATATTCCTTTCAGGAACCGAGACAAGCAAATGTTCAGACAAGAAATCAATGCTTCAAGTGGCTGTTAAATGGGAAAAAGTCAATTACGTATCTGAGAAAATATACGAAAGCGTATCTGTGAATGTGGGGTGATCCTTTATCGTGATAACTTGTTCCAAGATATTTCTTTTTCAAAAATTTCATCAAGCCATGGCTTCTAATTATAAAAATTTAAATTAAAGTGAATTCTCAAAAAAAAAAAAATCAGATAAATAATTAACAGAAAAAAAACTGACAATAGGCGCAACACGTACCGGTTTTTTTTTTTTTTTTTTGTAATGCTCTCTGTAGAAATTTGCTCTCTTTATTCATTCCAATAAGGATATAATATCGAAATTATCACAGTAAAGATAACAGTTCCTGCGATTCAGATATATATGAGACGAAGAAAAAATAGCATGATAAAGTTTCCTTTCAACTTTGATTTTTATTTCGAAAATCAGTGTTTGCTTCTGCACAGAAATAAACATTACTTTTTTGATTTCTTTTTTTACTGTCAGGATGATTGTTCAAACAAAAGACTCGAGGAAACCTTTTCTTTAATACCATCTACAGTAATGTCTTTGCAGATAGCTAGCTCCTTTCAGAAATCGAAATATTTAAATGCATACAATATTCCAAGCATGGAATTAAGACTCCAGCTCAAATGGCAAGAAACGTTATAAAAATCTATTAAAATGCTTAGAAGTCAAAATGTGTATGCGATAAACAGTGCTTAAATAATTTTCTCAATATTTTTCGAAAATTGCATGATACGAAAGCATCTGGCAATAAAGAATTATTCTGACTATAATTTCTTTAAAAAAAAGATGAACAATGAACAAAAATAATTCAAAATTAAGCATTACAAGATTTGGCTAAAGATTTTCATATAAGCAAACTGCTTATATACAACTCATTACTGCATGCATCTTGCGTGCCATCAATCTAGCATTTAGAAGATATACACAGAATTTTTTCTGGATGCTTGTGAGGTTTACTGCATTTATCATTTGCAGCAAAAGGCTATCTTTTTTCGAAAAATCATTTAGTTAAGGTTCCCGATTGTATATTATTAAAGTCAAGATGAGGGGGAAACCGTGATGAGCAGTGAACATTAATATTTGGCACAACATGAAGGATTCTTTTTTTCTTGTAATGACCCCTTTATTCAGCCACTAGAGAATTTCATTTAGACAAATGCTAAATCTTTATCGCTCCATGTACATAATGATAAAACTGTCGATGAAAACTAATAGAGGAATTTTTTTTTTTATCCACTACCCGAATTTTATCCAAGTGTTCGTTTCGGAAATCCCTTGGTACTTTTGCTCCTTAAATATACGCATTATACTTGCCGTATGGAAGGTTATTGTTTGATTTTAAAGACAAATTATATATTTTTCAGTATTTCCCACAAAAACTATCACAAATTTTTTTTCCATGAATACCGAGAAACAACGATTGCAAGATTTCTTATCGGATAAGTATGAAATAGTGTGCTTATCATTCATTTGCGAGAGCTTTGTGCCACGCATATGGTGTAAACAAAATTGATAAATTAAGAATAATAAGTTCTACACAATTTTTTTTGCCATAACTGTAGGAATGAAATTCTTGCTATTTTATTCGAAAACGGAAGGAAAACAAGGTTCCTTGCAAGCAATTTGCGAGTTCCGCCCCTCTTTATGAAACAGAGGCAAGAAACATCTAAAAAGAGCTTACATACAGTTGTAAAATTTGTTCATTCATATTGTAGCTTTCATTTTACAAGCGATCAATGACAGGGTTTTTATCGCTTACATTGCGTGGAATAACACAAAGTGTAATTCTTTAATGTTTTTAAAAATCACTCTCATTGTATGAAATTAAAAAGGAAAATTTCAAATATGTGCTAAAAAAACACATGAAATATTTAGAAGTAAATACTACACATTTAATATACGTGAGGTAGTGAAAAGTTAACGGCATATTTATTTAAGTGTGCACGAAGAAATAACGTATTGGTTTTTTTTCTTAGAGTACAAATGCTACCATTTAAAGGTACTTCATCATGATTTTATGATAATGTAACAAACGAAATTAATTCCAATAATGTCCATCATAATATGTTAGATACGGTTAATTTTCATTAGGTTTCTTACAACTGAAAGCTATTTTTTAATGCAATTGTATGATTTTAAATCTACAAATCAACATTCATGTTAAAAACAAATAGATATTTTCAGAGAGATTCAGGATAGAACCTTCTCTCCATCTAAGAGAATCATCCAATTTTTCAAAATATTCAACTGTGAATTCAGCAATAGATCTTGAACTCTGAAACCTCATGGACCATTCCGCAGAATAAAAACATCATTCCATGTTTCAAACAAGAAAATACACTTTTAGTGTGCAAAAATGCCGTATATGAACCGAGAGAAAAATATACTAATGGCATCAAACACTCAACTAACATAGCCCTCTGAATTTCAGAAAACTGAAATCGCATTCTCTTCTGTAGTATAAAATAAAAAAAAGATGCACAACACATACCATATCACAAGTTTTTTTTTAGTATGCCTTTTTCTAGTTTATTTTCCATTTAGCTTGAGTGTAATAGACCAGGCAGATATGGTGATATCGAAAACCTGTTTTCCTTTTCAGAAATATAGGATGATGTTCATATCAACAAGTGATAGAGCAGGACTACTGACATTTCTTCTCCAGTCCTAGCAACAGAAGCTTCTAAAGCAGTCTTTCTACACTGACAACAAACCAGTTTTGTAAAAGCAAATATATTTTTCTTTTTCTTTTAATCATTTAAATGTTTACGTCATCACGTTTAAAATATTCGGTTATTCTCATGCAATTTTTAATGATAAATACTTCTTGATTTACGGATTCAATCATTTGTATCTTTTCATATTGAGAAAGTCAATGATGGCCTGTATTATTCAAACAACTGAAAGCCATTTCATGTATACACGAAGACTTTCAGACATAATCGCAATGGGTCAAGCAGCCCCACTTCAAAGGCGTTAGAAAAATTCTGAAAGTTCAGGCCATGGCAACGTATTGGCAGAAGCTATGGGCCTTCACTTAACCTCTAAGGGTTTGCAGGAACATTTGAATAATCCCTAAATTGTCCATAGGTGCTCTAGAACTAAAGATTAATTTTTAAATTTGTTCTTAGTCCCCAGTGGATGTTACAAGAAAGTTTAGATCATTTCTTGTTCATTCCGGGTTGGGAAAACCTCAATTCCGCACTTGGGTAAGGAGGCTCAGTGGACTTACCTGGGGGTTCCCTTCACACTTACAGGTAAATCTAAAACCAATATCTTAAAAAGTACCTTCGGCCTTAGTTAGTGACCAACTAAGGCACCTCTAAAGCCCCAACAACGCTTGTTCTTTTTGAGGTGCCATCTCCATCTCGGTGTCTATCACTTATTGGCCATTTGGAGAGCTAGCTCTTGACTTATAAAGCCCTACATTGGGGTTAGGGGATATATCAGGAAATGGTTAGATCACCCAGTTTATGGTTGAAAAAAGTCTTCTGGTCGGGGTATTAATACCCAAGCAAAATAGCGGTAGATCTCGGCTGAGCTACTTTATTCCTTACAGGATGGCAACGAAAAGAGAGCATCAGGTAAGACCGCTGAATAGCACACCTTTATCTCGAAAGGGGCAATACTTGTTAGTAGGAGAGATTTTATCAAAACGGTGATGGCCCGCATCAATGCTTTTGCAACTAGGACAAGGACGTCTAGGGGGCGCCAGAATAAACCAAGGAACTGTTGGACAGGTTGTGCCGCCCTACAGACATCCAATCATGTGGCCCAGAAGTGTTTTCGGACGCATGGCCTGAGAATTAAGCGGCACAATGCTAAAGTAAATTTCGTGTGTTGCTGATTTCAACAAAAGGGTTTCCAGGTAGCAGAGGAGCACATCTTTTCTCTGCCTGTTGGTACCCTAAAGCAAGGTAAGGTGGCACATAAGAACGATACTGCACTCGTACTCAACGCACAAGTCATTGAGTACGGAGTGGAGCTGAACTTCGCACGTGCCACCACTTGATCAGGCATTGAAAATGCCGACAGGTACGCACCCATAAAATTGAATTCTTCAGCATTACTTCAAACTGGAGGGCGACAGATCACCAGCATCGGCCAAACAGCTTTTGTGATTGAGTATCATTAATAATTGTCCATCACCTGCACACTAGCTATAATCTGCTCTATGGCATGTCACCGACGGTTCGGATAAATGAACGCCCACGCAATTGTGGGGGGGGGGGAGATGAAGGACGCGTATCGGCTGACTGTACTTATTTAACATATTGGGTGCTGCCTAACCCTTTTTATTATTACTTTTCTAATTATATTTTTTTCTCCATCTCTATCTCCAGGCACAATTTTTTTCCTTCTCACATGATTAACACTTTTATAGCACATCCCACAAACGCCCCGTCGTCAGTAGTAGGATAGCCGACGCCACTTTCTTCTGTACCCACCACGACGGCAAGAACCTTGCAAAACCATAAGATCCTCATACCAATTATTACGGGGACATAGGAAGCATCTTTTCAGAGATAAACTGATTTTGCCTTAAACATTGTTGTGAAAATTTGTACAAAGAAAGATTGTCGGGGTATTTAATTCGTGTAAAATACACCCTTTAATACTCTGCAATATTTAGTAGAATAATGTATAAATTTATACCAAATTAAATAATTTGTAGTACATTATGCTAAAGTGTAGCTACAAATTTAACATATCTGATGTTTCATTATCATTAAAAATGATTCATTCTTGTGTTTCAAGAATAAAGGAAGCTTCATTTCGCCATTTGGTTTACACCTTATCTAATAAATAAGCTTTCAAAAGAAGGCCATTTCACATGTACCAAAATTTTCTTTCAACCCAACATAGCATAACGTATTGAAATTTGACTTTCGGGTAAAAAACATTCGGAATTCTCATCTATGGTTATATCGATACGTTTATGCTTCTAATTTCCAAAGAAACACATAGCCTACAACTTCGAAATCCTGCCAAACTTGAAAAAGGAAGGAAAATGTCCCTCGAATTTATTCGTAAGATTACCAGATAACAGCGAATCGAGGCAGGGATATTGCTACACCAATTATAACAGAAAGAAAACCTCTATTATATTTCATCACAAGAGATCAACATTCCCCCTCCCCCAAATGACAGTTCTGTAGCAATATGTAGACAAATTTAATGCACCTCAACCAACCTAATTAACACTAGACATTTCATAGATTCAGAAATTTAATGTGTTAGATTAACAAGTTCAAAAATTCCGTGTCAATGTAGTGTGATTGCTTATTCATACATTACTGCTTATCAAACAATACAATAAACTTACAATACACTTAACCACGTCTTAGCAAAACGAAGTTACCCCTGAGTTTGAAATAAATTAATCAATCTAAGTAATTTTTTTTGTATATTGCTGAAAATTCTATCAGATTGAAAAAAATGGACGTTATTCCTAGCATATAGTGTAATGTCTTTTGCAGTTAAACGAAAAACGTCCTGAATAGTTTCAAATCCAAAAGAAATCCAGGAAATTGCAAGAACCAATCGTAACAATGACACCCATATAGAAAATGCCAAACTATTGCACAAAAACTGTTGGAATTTCTATAAGTAATCCAACATCTTTGACACTCCGACAAAAAGGTAGAATATGATAAGGTCGGGCATCATAAATTCTTTGAAGATTTTCAGGAAAACCCAAATAATGAATTGGATGATTTGGGACAGATAGTGCACGAAAAAAAAAAACAAAGTAGATAATTTTTGGCGCCGCAAACAAAGAGGCAACTGGTGACAAATTATATATAAACTCTCAACTGGAGAGGTGCGGAAAGCACCCAGGTTGTTTTTTATTTGCTATTGTATTACAGTTTTAACTGTTTTGTTCAATACTGTCTTTACATTTACCATTTATCTGGCGCTCTATAGCCAAATTTGGCTCATGCGCAATTAAACACCAATATCCAATCCAAGAATCAAGCAATAATTTTACACGAGAGAAGGTATTCTAAACCAGAGGAGTGTTATTTCTCTTCTCAATACCAATAACATTTCTTTCCGATATTTCAGAAATCAACAATTTTGAAAATTGCAAACAGAGAATCAATATTGAATGAAATCGAATGGGGAGAATGATTATGAAGAATCAAAGACTGGTGAGAATATTTTGTGTCTGTTGTGAACGTTGCGCAAAATGTACGATTTTTTTTTTTTTTTTTTTTTTTTTTTTTTTGCAAATCCACTTTTGTTAATGTTTCTATTAAACGGTATTAATTTATTGAAACTGCAATGAAAGCGAAAATAATATCAGTGAACAAACGCAAATTTTACCTAATTGAAAGAATTTTTATTTCTTCGTTTGGCTGAATAGGGCAGTAATTTTCTTTTACATAAGTAGCAAAGATAATCTTATTCCGCAAGGAGTCCTTCAGACAGTCCTCGGTTATTAATGCAGCAAAGAATTCACTTATGTTATGCACGTTATTATTTAAAGTGTCCACCGAGTAATGATAAAGAAATATTTCACTTTATTGATGTTAAAAACGGGAGGAAATCTAGAACTTTCTTAGATTGGAATCAATGCATTTTTCTTCTAATACACACTAAAATAATATTGCCTAAGAATTTTTTTCAGAAATTGAAATAAGTAAATGTTATAAAAAAGAATTGAAAGTTCAATATTACTGCAGGTTAAAACTGCAATCAAGAATATTGTAAATAGCTGCAAAAGAATTTTTTATTGATATAAGATATTTTTTACGCCACTTGTGAGCGTTTTGTTTATTATCTTCTTTATGATTTACTGTCAGAGATTGACTTTTTAATTTTCCTGCAAGAGAATTGAAAATCCAAATAGTGCAAAGAGACAATCAATAATTACATATAGAAATAAGTAGTATAAAATGCAAATATCAGTAAGGCAAGTAATATATAGAAATCTTTTACGTCAATTTCTCATTGATAACATCGGCAATGACGTATGAACAATGGATTCGTACGTTTTTTCCTTACTATACTCTATTCGTATTCTGTTAAAATGGTTTAAGAAATGCAGATAAGCAGTAGTCACTGCTGTTAGTTTAGTAGTATCTACTATAGTCATTTTTTAATTATTTTCTGTTAGATAAAGAACAAAAATAGAATATACTACCTTAAAGGCGATTTTCCAGAGATCCTTATTAAGTCGGCAATGAAGTACAAACAATACATTCAAGTTTTATTCATTACCATTTTTTGATTTTCATTTCGAAAAATCAATGTGTTTGCGCTTCACTAGGCAGCAATATTTCTTCCGTCCTTATAGAAAAAGAAAGAAATCGAGCATTTTTAAACAGTGGATTCAAAGTAAAGCTTTTATTTAATTATCCATAACAGTAATTTTCTTCCGAGAATTCCATCCAGAAATCAAGAGAAACATTCCCAAAAAGGAATCAAGACTTAATGCCGAATCGCAGAAACACAATCAAGGACCAATTTCAAAAGGGCAGAATTCATTGTTTATTCGATAATTACAGCAGTAAAAATTTCTTCTGGATATATATTTCAAAAAGGGATTCAAGCTGTAGTGTCTGATTTTAAATTATTACTCTAACTATAATGACACTGAAAATCAGTTTAACAGTGATAAAAAGTAAATCAACATTGGCACATATTTTTGAGATACCTATTGATGTAATTTGCAAACGATTGTCCTATATGCAAGAAGCTCTATATGAACTTGTTACAGAAATAGAATTTTAATTCTATTCTCGTAGTAATATCACTTGAATGAAATCTTGGCAGTGAATTCACAATTTTTTTTTATATCCATTGTTCGGATTTTCTTCAAGATTTTCGTGCGGAAACCGCCGAGAGATTTGCTCTTTAAATGTCATTCTTGACATATGGACAATGAAAAAAAAGAGGAATTAAGTTGCTTTGAAAGAAAAGCAGTATTGGTTACTACATAAATTGTTCCAGAATGTTTCGCTTTAGATAGCAAGCAACGGACGATTCTTTTTGGATAAATAGCAAATAAATCGTTTATTCATTTGCCCCAGACTTAACGTTAAAAGCACTGTCGATGAATTAGAAACAGTGAGTCTATGATAATGCAGTGTTTATTTTATTTATTTATTTATTTATTTTAGTTTACATTATGACGTTTTACAATATTTTCTAAATACTTAGACTGGGATAAAACGCAGATTCAACATCAGACATGAGAGTATATATAGAACATAATCGATTTTGCGAAAATATTATTGAAATATGTATTTTTTATATTGAAGAGCATTTAAGTATAGAGGCCTCATTTTTATTTCGAAGGAATTTTGGCAAAAATATTTATTCCAAATCCGTTCACGTGAAAAGATTATAACATGAATCTAGATATTTTACTAAATTAAATACAATTGTTATCCTCATAGTATTAATTACAAATTTGATAAAGAAAAATCTACAATACATAATATACATCTTGGCTTAATTTAGAATTATGTTTTCATGCATCTTAATTTTTCCTGTCAACGATTTTTCGTTCTAGATTTTTTAATAATTGTTTTTAATTTAATTTTATTTTTTTATAAATTTTAAACCCTATATTCTATCAAATTTTTCTAGTATTATAGCATCATTACATTATAAAAAACAATTGCGCAGTTCTTATTCATAAATCTCATTTTTAGGCAAAAAAAAATTATTCATTTTATAAAACCGAAATTAAAATTAGGAATATTTTTTCAAATCATATTAATATTCTTTTTCATTCTTTTCATAAGAGCGTAAATACACTTACGAATTCCCAAATAAGAGTGTTTGGAAGATTTATGCGCATCACTTTAAAGCATGTTTATGAAGAAAAAAATTTAAAAGAAATTGCTCAATTTATCAAATAGAAAAGTATTAGTAGTAATACACATAGAACATTTCAAAAATAGCTTTGTATTTATATAACATATTAATTATTAATTTTATATTATAATAACATATTAAGAAATTGTATACATCAGTTGAAGCAAAACAAGTATCAGAAATATGCTATTCAGAATTTCATAATCCAGTTCAGAGCACAGATAAAATTACACCAGCCGCCTTGATTAAGGGGAAAAATCCATTAATTTTAAATGATGGATTTCAGACGAAATCCGTTTTTTTTTTCTTTTTTATTTCTACTACATGCATTGATTTCAAATAGAATGACCTCACTTTGGAAAATAGAGAAATATAGTATTTATCATAACAAAGTGAAACAAAACATCAATGAATTACAAAGTGCAGATTCAAGTACCTTTTTTTAAAAACATTAACTATTTTTTCTAAGACCAAGAATTTCAGATATCGGGGCAAATGAAGGCTTTTTTTTTAAAGGAAAGCAAAGCTCCACTCTGTCTGACACGAAATTCAAATATATTATAAAGCGTGCAGAAGGCTTTGAGTTTATGTGATCACCATGGCAGCAATTATTTGCACAAAGGTTGTTTTTTTTTCCATTCATGAAACATTATTGAAGATAACGGTTTTCTCAAACTTCATTCAGGTTTTAAAACCTGTGAAAATCAGATGAGTGGGCACAAAATGAACGTTTTTTTAATACAGTAATTTGTTACGAATTTTCATTTAGTACTGAATTACATATAAAATTTTCTACCGACGTGGGGATTAATTCAAGCTTTCATATAAATGAAAGCAATATTGACGTGCAAACAATGGATTCACGTGTTACTAAATATTTGGAATTTGAATTTTCTTCAAACTTTCCTTTCGGCTATCATACGAACGTTTTGCTGCAAAAAATATTTCTTCGGCCTGTCTTCGTGAGGAAGAAAAAGAAAGGGACCATGAAGCTATATACAGAGATTAAAGGTGAAATCTTTTTCGTAATACTCCGCCACATTCATTTTTCCTGATTTCTTAGAAATTGTGAGAAGTGACGGTTCCAGATATCGAATCAGTTCTCCATGCGACTAAGTGAGAAGAAAGACAATCATGAATCTTTGAAGAATAGTTTGATTTTTTTTTCTTCATTTCATGGCCTTTTTCTGGGCCAAATATTTTCTGGGAGATCTCTTTGTTTAATATTATATATTATATATATATATATTAAAAATCAATCTTAGTTGACGGTTCTGACAGTAAATGATTAACACTGCAGTGAGTGTAAATATAAGAAGAGGAAAGAATAAAAACTTGTAACCAGTGGGAACAATAGGAAATATATATATATTTTGGTGTATTGTCCATCACAACAATTTGTATGAATTGTCTGAGAAAAGAAGAAATTTGGAACTTATTTACACAAAGAACTCTTCGTCCCGCATTCATACTGATAAAATGGCAATGTATCAAGAGCAATGAATTTTTATTTTCCTTTTATGGTATTTCCCCTTTTGATTTCTTTCCAAAAAGCAAGGTATGATCTGAGGTTTTGGTACAACACCCAATTTAGGACAAGCTGTGCCATTCACATCAAGAATCAAGCATTTTGCCAGTAATAAAAAATTCTTATTTTTCAAGTTCTGACGATGGAAACAAGGAACAAATTGGTATTGGTCAGGTTATTTTTTTTTTTTTTTTTTTTGTAATGCACACTGCAATAATTCTAGCTTTCAGATACGTAAATGTTCCAGACAATAAATCATCGATCCAAGCGACCTTTTGAGGAAAAAGAAAAACAAGAATCGAAGAACGATCAGAAGAAAATTTTGTATTTGATGCCATTGCGATAACAATTTTTTCCAAGATTTTTTTTTTTTTATTTTTTTAAGTTCAGACTTCTGATACTTATTTTTCAAGTCACTTTAATAGTAAAATTTCACACTAACAGTAAACTAAAACTTCTGCAAGCAAAGGACAAAAAATGAAGGTTTTTTAAATGTTCACTGAAATAATTCATTATGATGTTTTACTAAAAAAGGGGCAAATATTGAATTGGTTGAGTGTATGAGGCCTTCGTTACAGACCTTATAGTTATAAATATGGTTGAAATGAAACCAGTAAGTGCCATTTTTTTTTACCTTCTGTCATTTAATATATTCCAAAGATATCCTTTCGAAAATTGAACAAATTATTTCTCCCAGAGATGGAATCACTATTCCTGTCGTCTTGACGACGATAAAGACAAAATTCAAAGTTCTTTGATAAGTGGATAGAAAAACAAATCTGAAGGGTTTTGCTTTTCTTTTTTTTACGAAATATCCACATTAATAATTTTTTTCTTGCAATTCAGTAATTGATAGAAACAAAAATTCCAAACACAGAATCGGCACTCCAAACAGTCTATTGATGAAACGGCTAATCAAGAATCGAAGAATGGATAGAATATTTCGTGCCTAGGCTGCCAATGCGATAATTATTTTCTTGTTTCTTTTAAATCCATTTACTTACTGTTTATAATATTAAGTATTATACAGATTGTAAAAACTGAAAAAGAGATGAACACTAAACAGAAACTAATATTCAGTGGACAAAACAGGACATGTTTTTTTTTTTATGTTGTAACCACTACAGTAATTTGCTTTCAAATAAGAGCAAACAAATATTATTACCGCAATTAGATCTTTATACTGGGCTCAGTTATTAATGCAGCAACAAAAGTAGATTTTTTTTCCAAATCATTTTTTTTTATCCATTTAGATGTCAGTCTTTCCGAAGTCCTGATAAGGAAATATTTCAGTCGATTCACTCAAAAGAAGGCTTTGGGAAGCTTCAAGAGTAAGAACAGTGCAATACCTTTTTTTAAATGCGTGATTCTAAAATATTCCTTTCAGGCACCGAGACAGGCAAATGTTGAGGCAAGAAATCAATGCTACAATTGGTTGTAAAATGGGAAAAAGTCGATTAAGTATCCGAGAAAAAATACGAAATCATATCTATGAATGTGGGCGTGATCCTTTATCGTGATAATTTGTTCCAAGATAATTCTTTGTCAAACGTTTCATCAAACCAGGGCTTCTAATTGTAAAAATTTATTCAAGTGAATTCTCAAGAAAAATCAGATAAATAGTTGTCAGAAAAAAAAAACGGACACTAGGCGAACACGAAGCGTTTTTTTTTTTTTTTTTTGTAATGCTCTCTATAGAAATTTGCTCTCAATATTCATTTCAATAAGGAGATAATATTGAAATTATCACAGTAAAAGGACGTTCCTGCAATGCAAATATATATGAAACGAAAAAAAATAGTATGTTCAAGTTTTCTTTTCAACTTTGATTTTTATTTCAACCATAAGAGTGTTTGCTTCTGAACAGAAATAAACATTACATTTGTCCTGACAGCGAACAAAGAAAGAAATCAAGAATGTTCAAACAAAAGACTCGAGGAAACCTTTTCTTTAATACCATCTACAGTAATTTCTTTGCAGAGAGCTCCTTTCAGAAATCGAAATATTCAAATACATACAAAATTCCAAGCATGGAATCATGACTCCTGGTCTAATGGCAAGAAACGTTATAAAAATCTATTGAAATGGATAGAAGTCAAAATGTGTAAGTGATAAACACTGATTAAATAATTTTCTCAATAATATTTTTTCGAAAATTGCATGATGTGGAAGCATCTGGCAATAAAGAATTATTCTGACGATAATGTCTATAAAAACAAGATAAATAATGAACAAAAATAGTTCAAAATTAAGCACTACATTTTTTTTTCTTTTTGCAATGCCCACTCAATCAATTGGCTAAAGATTTTATATAAGCAAACTGCTTATATATATCTTATTACTGCATGCATCTTTCGTGTCATCAATCTAGAATTTAAAAGATATACACAAAATTCATTCTGGGTGCTTGTGAGGTTTACTGCATTAATCATTTCCGGCAAAAGCTTTCTTTTTCGAAGAATAATTCAGTTAAGGTTCCCGATTATAAATTATTCCAGTCAATATGAGGGGGAAACCGAGATGAGCAGTGAACAGAAACATTAATATTTGACACAAAATGGATTTTTTTTTGTAATGCCCCCTTTATTCAGCCACAAGAGAATTTCATTTAGACAAATACTAAATAGTGATAATACTGTCGATGAAATACAAATGAAGGAATCTTTTTTTTTTTTTTTTTTTTTTTTTGATATCCACTCCTCGAATTTTATCCTAGTGTTCGCTTCGGAAATCCCTTAGTACTTTTGCGCCTTAAATATAATCATTATTCTTGCTGTATGGAAGGATATTTGTTGATTTTAAAGACAAGTTATATTTTTTTTTAGTATTTCTCACATAAATTGTCCCAACATTTTTATTCCATGAATACCGAGGAACAACGATTGCAAGATTTCTTATGGGATAAGTATCAAATAGTGTGCTTATCATTCATTTGTGGGAGCTTTGCGCCGCGCTTATGGTGTAAAGAAAGTTGATAAATTCAGAATAATAAGTTCTATACAACGATTTTTTTTTTTTTGCCATAACTGTAGGAATGAATCTCCTGCTGTCTTGTTCGAAAACGGAAAAAATAAACAGGCCTCCTTGCAAACAATTTGCGAGTTCCGCCCCTTAAAATGAAAGAGATGCAAGAAGAATCTAATAAGATCTTACATGCAGTTACATAATTTCTTCATTCATATTGTATCTTTCATTTTACAAGCGATCAATGACAGGGTTTTTATCGCTTACATTGCTTGGAATAACACATAGTGTAATTCTTTAATGTTTTTAAAAATCACTCTCATTGTATGAAATTAAAAAGGAAAATTTCAAATATGTGCTAAAAAAACACATGAAATATTCAGAAGTAAATACTACACATTTAATATGCGTGTGGGAGTGAAAAAGTCACGATGTCTTTGTTTAAGTATGCAGGAAGAGAAGGTATTTTTTCTTAGTGTATAAATGCTACCATTTAAAGGTAATTTATCGCGATTTGATGATGACGTAACAAACGAAATTAAATCCAATAATTTTCATCAAAATATATTAGATAAGGTTAATTTTCTTTTAGTTTCTTACAGCTGAAAGCTATTTTTAATCCCGTTGTATGGGTTTAAAACATGTTAAAAAAATAGATATGTTCAAAAAGAATCAGGATAGAACCTTCACTCAATCTAAAAGAATCATCCAATTTTTCAAAATATTCTACTACAAATTCATTAATAGATGTCGAACTCTCCGAAATCTCATGGGCCCTTCCGCAGAATAAAGACATCATTCCATGTTGCAAACAAGAAAAAACACTTAGTGTGCCATATATGAACTGAGAGAAAAATGGGCAAGTGATCAAGCACACAAATACATAGCCCTCTGAATTTAAGAAAACTGAAATCGCATTCTCTTCTGCTGTATTATAAAATTATAAAAAATGACGCACAATGTACAACACGAAACACAACTACGAAACACAACCTACGAAACACAACTTTCCCCAAACAGCAAGACATACCATAACACGATTTTTTTTTTTTTAGTATGCCTTTTTCTAGTTTATTTTCGATTTAGCGGCACTACCGAAAATAAGTTTTCCTTGTACAATCCCAATAAATGTATTCAAGAGAAGGGTTTCAAGTATCATAGAAACAAATCTTGATAACCAAGGAGAATGGCAATACATAATACACCAATATTTCCTGACAAGTATTTCCTCATTTTCAATTGTTTCATGGTAATTCTGATAAGCTTAAAGCACCAGAGCGCAATTAAACACCGCTCAGGAAACAACTTTAACTGACTCCAATGAAATTCTACAACCTTTCTCTATAAAGCAACGAAAAATCTTTCAGGGGATTCTTTATTACATTTTTTTTTTTTTTTTTTTTTTTGTGAAAAATGCCGAATTATCACCACAGCTTTCTTGAAAAAAAATTATCTTAATTTTGTTCTTTAATTTTAGATTTATCCTTTACGTTTTTATAAAACAAATCAAGGTTATCAAATATTTGAAATTTCGTAAATTTCATGTTTTGCGTAACCATAATTTTCTTTTATTATTTTTTCATTGAAAGCATTTTTCAGAAATACAGGATGATGTTCTTATCAACAAATGATAGAACAGGAATACCGACATTTCTTCTCCAGTCCTGGCACCAGAAGCTTCTAGCGCACTCTTTCTACACTGACAACAAACCAGTTTTGGAAAAGCAAATTTATTTTTATTTTTATTTTATTCATTTAAATGTTTACATCTTCACGTTTAAAACATTCGGTTATTCTCATGCAATTTTTAATGATAAATACTTCTTGATTTACGGATTCAATCGTTTGTATTTTTTCATATTGAGAAAGTCAATGATGGTCTGTATTATTCAAACAAATGAAAGCCATTTCATGTGTACACGAAGACTTTCAGACATAATCGTAAAAGGCCAAGCAGTCCCAGTTTGCGATTGAGTATCATTAATAATTGTCCATTACCTGCACACTAGCCATAATCTACTCTATGGCATGTCACAGAAATTTCGGATTAATGTACGCCCACGCAAGTGGGGGGGGGATGTAGGACGCGTATCGGCTGACTGCACTTATTTAACGTATTGAGTGCTGACTAGCCCTTTTAATTATGATATTACTGATCATATTTTTATCTTCATCTCTATCTCTAGGCACAATTTTTTTCCTTTTCACATGATTAGCCCTTTTATAGCCCATCCCACACACGCCCAGTCGTCAGTAGAGGGATAGCCGACGTCACTTTCTTCTATTCCCACCAAGACGGCAAGAACCTTGCAAAGCCATAGGATCCTCAATTCCAATTCTTACGGTGACCTAGGGGGCATCTTTTCAGAGAAAAACTGATTTTGCCTTAAACAGTGTTGTGAAATTTTTTTCAAGCAAATATTGTCGGGGCATTTCATTCACGCGAAATATAGCCCTTAATACTCTGAAACATTTAGTAGAATAATTTATGACTTTATACCAAATTGAATAAATTGTATTACAGTATGCAAAAGTGTAGCTACAAATTTAACATATCTGATGTTTCATTATCATTAAAAATGATACATTCTTGTGTTTCTTGAATAGAGGATGCTTCATTTCGCAATTTGGTTTACATCTTATCTAATAAATAAGCTTTCAAAAGATGGCCATTTCACATGTACCACCATGTACATTCATACCAACATAGCATAATGCATTGAAATTTGTCTTTCGGGTAAAACCCATTCGGAATTCTCATCTGTGGTTATAGTGGCACGTTTATGTTTCTAATTTCCAAAGAAACACATAGCCTACAGCTTCGAAATAATGCCAAACTTGAAAAAGGAGGGAAAATGTCCCCCGAATTTATTCGTAACATTACCAGATAACAACGAATCTAGGCAGGGATATTGCCACACCAATTATAACAGAAAGAAAACCTCTATTATATTTCATCACAAGAGATCAACTTTCCCCCTCCTCCAAATAACAGTTCTGTATCAATATGCAGACAAATTTAAGACATCTTAACCAAACTAATTAACACTAGACATTTCATAGATTCAGAAATTTAATGTGTTAGATTAACAAGTTCAAAAATCCCGTGTCAATGTAGTGTGATTGCTTATTCCTACATTACTGCTTATCAAACAATACAATAAACTTAACCACGTCTTAGCAAAACGAAGTTACCCCTGACTTCCAAATAAACTAATCAGTCTGAGTAATTTCTTTCTTTGTTTATTGCTGAAAATTCTATCAGATTGAAAATTGGACGTTATTCCTAGCAGATAATGTAATGTCTTTTGCAGTTAAGCAAAAAACGTCCTGACTAGTTTCAAACAAATACAAAAGAAATCCGGGAAATTGCAAGAACGAATCATTACAAGGGCACCCATCTGGAAAATTTCAAACTCTTGCACAAAAACTGTTGGAATTTCTATAAGTAATCCAACATCTCCTCTAACTAGAAATTTGGAATGTAAAAATTACTTTCCTTATTATTTATTTCCATTTTAAAATCGAAAAAGAATATTTAGAATTTTTAATTTATTTTTGATATTTTTGTCCCAATTTCTGCATGAAGACACATTCAAATTGATAAGGCCAACGATCATAACTTGATGTTACAGTGAATTGATCTCATACAGACTTTCAATTTATTTTCATGTTATGTAAAGCGATTAATCTACAATACGATGAATTCAAAAGACTTCAATTGTGTAGGATCGTGAAATTATTTAAATTCACCTATTACGTATAAGAAGTTTCATTATGGCAGTCAGTTCTGCTGGTAAGAACAGAGACCAATATCAATGTTTGGAATCGTTTTAAGATACTCAGTAAATGATTCTATAGACGATTAAAGACATTCAGAATTTAAAAAAAAGAACAAGACTCAGAAAAGGTTACTTTTCCCTTCATTTGAAATCTACCTCTAGATATACTAATGCATTATCTCGGTGCAATTCCAAGAAACTTCCGAGATGCAAGAAAGACGGCAAGCGTGGGAGCTCTCCATGAGAAGCTGTTGCTGCTCTGTTTACTGCTGGCCTCTTATGAACAGCCAAAACCTCCCATGTGTTTGCCGTGCGTGGCGACCCATTAGATGGATGGTGCACTGTGGTCCTTTGTGTATCAATTGACTGGTTGCAATTCATCCGAGTGTTTAGTCTGCTAGGGACCAAACGAAGGAGTAACTTCTTGGGCTTGTCGTTAAGGGTGGTCACTCACCCCGGAGATGCATAACTGAGAGTATAGGACCACCCTTTAATTGCAAAATATCAAATATCCTTGTCCATGACTAGCAATAAAAAAATACCGTGTCAAAAGACTACAGTGGATTTTTTTTTATCGAGTATCGAATTTTTCGAATTTTTACTTTGTTGAAATGTTTTTCATTTCAATCAATACTGTTGAAACAATATTTTAACTGAAATGAAGTCAAAAAAGGCAATTTTAATAGTAGGAATTTTTTTAGAAACAGGTATTTTATTTAAGAGCTATTGTTTTACACTTTTAACTGTTTTGTTAAATACTGTCTTTACATTTACCATTTATCTGGCACAGTATTGCCAAATTTGGCTCAGAAGCAATTAAACACGAATATCCAATCCAAGAATCAAGCAATAATTTTACAAGGGAGAAGCAATTCTAAACTACAGGAGTGTCATTTCCCAATACCTATAGCACTTCTTTTCAATATTTCAGAAGTCAAAAATTTTGAAAATTGCAAACAGAGAATTAATCTTCCATGAGATCGAATGGGGAGAATGATTATCAAGAATCAAAGACTGGTCAGAATATTTTGTGTCTGTTGTAAACATTGCACAAAATTTATGATTTTTTTATTTTTGCAAATTTCAGTTTTGTTAATGTTTCTATTACACCGTATTAATTTATTGAAACTGCAATGAAATCAAAAATAATATCAGTGAACAAAAGCAGATTTTACCTAATAGATTTTTTTGTTCTTCCTTTGGCTGCCTTGGGCAGTAATTTTCTTTTACATAAGTAGCGAGGATAACCTTATTCCGCAAAGAGTCCTTCAGACCGTCCTCGGTTATTAATGCGGCAATGAAATACGAGCAAAGAATTCACTTATGTTATGCACGTTATTAGTTAAAGTGTCCACCGAGTAATGATAAAGAAGTATTTCACTTTTTTTGATGTTAAAAACGGAAGGAATTCTAGAACTTTCTTAGAAAGGAATCAATGCATTTTTCTAGTAATACACACTAAAATAATATTTCCTAAGAATTTTTTTTCAGAAATTGAAATAAGTAAAAGTTAAAAAGAAGAATTGAACGTTCAATATTACTGCAGGTCAAAACTGCAATCAAGAATATTGTAAATAGCTGCAAAAGATTTTATTTTTTATGTTCGGGATATTTTTTACGCCACTTGTGAACGTTTTGTTTATTATCTTCTTTATGATTTACTGTCAGAGATTGACTTTTTAATTTTCCTGCAAGAGAATTGAAAATCCAAATAGTGTAAAGAGACAATTAATAATTACATATAGAAATAAGTAGTATACAATGCAAATATTAGTAAGGCAAGTAATATATAGAAATCTTTTACGTGAAATTCTCAGTGATAACATCGGCAATGACGTATGAACAATGGATTCAGGCGTTTTTTCCTTATTATACTCTATTCGTATTTTGTTAATATGGTCTAAGAAATGCAGATAAGCAGTAGTTATTTTTTTGTTAAACCGACTATAGTAATTTTTTAATTATTTCCTTTTAGATAAAGAACAAAAATAGAATCTGCCTTAAAGGGGATCCTTCCAGATATTCTTATTAAGTCGGCAATGAAGTACAAACAATACATTCAAGTTTTATTCATTACCATTTTTTGATTTCCATTTCGAAAAATCAATTTGCCTGCTCTACACTAGCAAGCAATATTTCTTTCATCCTTATAGGAAAAGAAAGAAATCGAGCATTTTTAAACAGTGGACTCAAAGTAAAGCTTTTTTTTTTAATTATCCGTAACAGTAATTTTCTACCAACAATTCCATCCAGAAGTGAAGAAAAATATTCCGAACAAGGAATCAAGACTCCAGGCCGAATCGCAGAAAGACATTCAAAAACCTATTCAAAAGGGGCAGAAATCGTAATGTGTATTCGATAATTAAAGCAGTAAAAAATTCTTCCGGATATACTTTTAGAAAAGGGATTGGAGCTGTTACATCTGATTTTAAATTATTCTAACGAAAATGACGCTGACAATCAATTTAACAGTGATAAAAAACAACTCAATAATTGGACGCGACACATTTTTGAGATACCTATTGATATTGATTTGCTAACGATTGCCCTATAGGCAAGAAGTTCATATAGAACTTGTTACAAAAATAGAATTTTATTACTATTCTCCATAGTAACATCACGTCAATGAACTCTTGATAGTGGATTTACAATTTTTTTTTATAGCCACTGTTTGGATTTAATTAAAGATTTTCGTGCGGAGACCGCCGAAAGATTTTTTTCTTTATATGTCATTCTTGACATATGAACATTGAAAAAAAATGAATTAAGATTGCTCACTACATAAGTTTCCCAGAATTTTTCGCTTTAGATAGCGAGCAACAGACGATTCTAAGATTCCCTTTCGGATAAATAGCAAATAGATCGGTTATTCATTTGTCCGAGCCTTAACGGTAAAAGCATTGTCGATGAATTAGAAACAGTTTAGGATAATGTTGTGGTTTTTTTTTTTTTTTTTGTCTTTCATGCACAAAATTTTTATTTCTACTTTTTAATTAAGAATCAGAAGAAGTCTGTGCTCCATCAAGCAATTTGCGAAGTTTTCATTACTTACGAAAGAAGTAGGTAAAACATATCGATATCGGTTCTGGCTACACATTGGATTAAAGATACGGTTTCTATTACAGTGTAAGTAATTACACAAAATATAATTCGTTAACGGTGCATTTTAAAATCACTCACTGAGTGATGCTGAAAAAGTAAATAAAAATTTGTTCAAAACAATGAAATATTTAGAGACATTTAACATGCGTGGAAGTGAAAACTGACAATTTTTTTTGCTTACGTTTGCCAGAAAAGATAGTTTCTTTTTTTTCTTTACAGAAACATTCTAATACATACTTACTATTTGTAGGATTGTGAAAAAAAATGTAGAATATTTACAAATTATTCGTTTTTACTTTTGCTCATGCCAATGCTCTAAAAAGAATAAAGCATTTAAATACTACTATTTAAACATTCTCCAATTTATAATGTTGAAATTTTTAAAAAATGAGCAAACTCCTACCTTTTCTACGTATAATTTCCAATAAGGTATATTTTTAGCACTCTTGCAGATGATAGATATTTCTTAGTTGCAAAAGAGGAGTTTTAATATTAGACATTGTGAAGCCCCTCATTGGTTGTCTATTTTATTGCAGCATCCCTGTAAGACCTTTGAAAAGGAAAGCTGAAGGAAAATTATACTACTGAGTGGTCGAATGAACTAGTCAACCTTTGAAAACTGTTAGAATTTCATCGTCCAAGCGACAGTTTTAGCCTACCTGAAGATTGAAACTGACCTTTCCGTTGCAGTCTACGCATCTCACTACGCTATAGGAGCAATCTTTCAGAAAACCCACGACGCAGTTAGAGAGCCCTTATTATTTTCAAGGAAGCTGACCGACACCAAAAGGAAGTATATCTACGACAGAGAACTGTTGGCTATTTAAGCTTAGTAAAACATTTCCGCCACATTCTAATAGATAGGCAGTTTAAAGTTCTTATTGACCACAAACTCCTGATTTTTGCGCTTCACAAAATTAATAACATTGCTCCTAAACAGCGCCGTCTCTTCGAATGTATCTCTCTGTTCACCACGTTATGTGACGGGGGAAGAAATTCTGTTGCCTACGCAATGTCAAAAGTTTCTACTATTGAAGTCCCGAACTCTTAATTATCAAGGAATGGCACAGTCACAAGCTGAGGATAAGGCAATTTTTTTTCATCTGATCCTAAATTTGAATTTAAACTTCAAGTTGAACTCAACGGTCCTAAACTGTATTGTGACGTTTCTATAGGAGCTTTAAACCTTACGTCCCCTTGGTTTCGGTGAATCTGTTTTCAGAACTCTTCACCAATTTCATCACACTGGAGTGAAAGCACCCGTAGATCTCATTTGAAAGCGTATCATGTGGAAAGACTTGAAACGTCACCATGTGGACCTGAACGCGCCTCGATTGCCAATGATCGAATATACACCGCCACACAAAGAGCAGTCTGGGAACCTTTCCGCTTCCATCCGAAAGTTTTCCCACTTAAACTGAAAGATTGTCATTTCTCTTCCACCCTCTAACGAATGTCAGTACCTCCTGACAGACGTCGACTTGTTCTCCCAATTACCAGAAGCATTTTCTATGCCTGACCAGAAGGGTAAAACCGTGGATTAGGCCCTCCGCTGGATTTCCCTTTTTCTTAAGTTAATATTCATCTTATTATTGTACTGCCACACATTTTATAAACAGTTTTATAATCAGGTCTGATTTTACCGTTTGCTTGGCGCAGTATAACCAAACATGGTTCTTGCGCCATTAAATCACAAACAAACACCGCTGGATTTCCCACTTTTGAGCGTTGGAGTTCATAACAACGGACCAGGGCCGTAAATTCGACAGATATCTCTTCAAAGCTTTCACGCAATTCCTGGGAACCCACTAAACCTGAATAACAGCCTACCACCATTCAGCCAATGGAGCGGTGGAAAAATTTCATCGACAGTTAAAGGCGGCAATCATATTCCACGTAACTGAAAGGTGGACTGAAGTTTTTCCCTGTCATCCTGCGAGGGATTCGTGTCTCGTTCAAGGAAGGCATATCTGCATCTCCAACTGAGATGATTTTCGGTTCCTCACAGTGACTTCACGGAAAGTTTTTCCGAGAAACAAGACCCCCTGTTACAGAAGAAGACTTTCGCCGTCAGTTTAGGGATAGGGCGAGTAAACAGAAACCAGAGCCGATGTCACGAAATGGTCAACAAAATATTTTTGTGCACAAAGATTTGTCTAATTTAACGCACTTGTTTTTAAGACTAGATTGTGTAAAAAGTTCTTTCACAGCCATGCTTAGTACCATTTGAAGTCGTTAATCATTCAGAGAAGTTTTTCATTCTCTTAATCAACAATAAAGAAGTAAAAGTGCCAAGAGACCGGTTGAAACCCGTTTTTGAATTCTAATACTTGTAGTGTACCGAATTGACCAAAGGCACGTACGATCCACCCTGGTCGCAAAGTAAGATTTCGTTTACAAGTGGTTTCCATGTTTAAACTATTTTTGTACTAATGTTTGCAAGCTGTTTTTCGTATCTGGAGATAGGTGGGGGAGTGCTGTGGTAATGCACGGTGGAAGTCTGTTTTATTATTTCAACGTATCTGTTAAGCTTGTGGCAACATCACCTTTATTATAAAATCTCACACCTATATTTTCACGGCACTCCACAGCGCCAGACATCTAGAGCATTCTTGTTTTGTTTTTTTTAATAAAGGTTGAATTTTAAAGTTTATTAATAAAACTTATTGTTTAAACTTTTGAATTTTCCCTCAATTGAAGACTCTGTAGCCACTTAGCTTTAATTTTCACACCAAAATATCAGCAAGCGTCATGCTCAAAAGGTATAGACTTTTGCCACAGGTTCACGTAAAAGTCTTCCCTCATTCAAAATAGAAACATTTTTAGTTTTCACCCCTATCAAACTACTCATCTTCAAATCCAACAACGGAGCCTATCTGTATTCTCAGAGGCCTCATGAAACATACCACTGAGTAACGACATCAACGCATTGTCCACACATAAAATAAATATACACCAGGTAAGCAACAAATGCCACTTTCGAACTACCAGAAAGACAAATGAACACCAAGCACTGAATTACCTATAAAACTAAAATTTTATAAAACTGCTGATTACATACTCTCTCCTACAGAATATTGAGAGAAAAAGCAAGAACAAATTTCAACACTTCTCCGAACATTCACCTAACACATAAATCCATTTCACAATGTTACTTTCAGAATATGGCCCACTTTTCTTGTTTATTTTAAATTCAAAGTGAGCAAAGTAGACTAGGTGATAGAAGTCAACGTCTCTATCGAGCAAACGTCTCGTTGTAAAATCTTTTTCATTGCTTGCATTCGTCATGGAAATCCACCATCCGGATTCTAATAAATGAATTCAAGAAAAGTGGCGCAATAACCCAAAAATTGAAACCTGATAAACAAGGGTAAAAGCAAGAAAAATGTATATAATTTGATAATAAATAATAAGATAAATATTTTGCCATATACAGATTTATTACAATGATATTAAGCTTAAAACGTTTAAAGAACGCCATTAACCTTTCCTCAGAAAGTTACTTCAAATTGTTGGCTATTTTTATTGAATCTTGTTTTTCACCGTCCTGGCACACTGATGCACAAATTTTTAAAAAACTGAAAATTTTAAAATATTTATGGCTTCTTTTATGATTGTTTGAAAAAGGAAACGTTTAATTGTTCTATACAGCAACTTCCAGGTAATTAAATTACTGATATTCCTTTTAGTATTTAAGTGCCACCAAGCAGAAATGAGAAGATTTCACAAGAAAATGACATGAATGCTGAAATCGTGATTTCAGAAATCTGAATTTAAGTTTCATTCTTCAAATGTTTCATTTACGTGTAGGAACTGAAAATGTTGCAGAAACGTGATTTATCGAAATCCGTAATCTGAGCAATTCTAACGATTTTGCAATTTGGATAAAAATAAGAATTTCCTATCATTACATCAAGGAACCATTTTCTGCTTCACTACAACAACCAAGTCTTCTCCCGACGATCAAAACTACTAAACCAGTTAACAGTATATAATATTTTCCACATATTTTAATTAGAATTTAAATGGTTTAATATTTCGGTAAAACAAAAACGTGTTATTTTTTGAAAACTGCCTTTGTTATCTATTTTGAACAAAGAAATGTAAATACTGGAATTAATATTAATTGGTTCGTTAAATTTAATTCCATCCATCCATCCATCAGGGCTATATAAGTAAAAATTTTTAATAAAACCCGCTTAAAATATGTAAGTTTAATATGGACCTTTAAATTTTTTGTACTTTTAAGCGCTTATTTTCTTATTTGTTACATGCATAATATGTAATGATTCGCATTGTAAAAAAAAATTACAAATATTTACCCAATTATTGGGAGAATCAATGACTTGAAATCAATGTGCTTTGGTACGGCTGAATACTCTGTTCACTGGAAGCAAAATATAATTTGGCAAGTGTACCAAATATTGTCATTTCAATTATCTGCTATCCAATGACGTCAGGTCATATACACTCATTGTATAATGAAATTCAGAGAGAGTCATTCTTTTATCAACAAGGCAAATGTTTCATTCCAAACTGTTAAAAATCAGTTTCATGGTAAATTCTGTTTATATAAAATGTATTCTTTCGTTAGAGTGATAAAATATTAGTTTAGGTTGAATGCAACTTAAAGGGAATTCTGGTACGTCCTTAAATGTAGCAAGCGAATGATGCAAGACAAAAAGATCTAATGATCTTAATTTAATCCTGAGAGCTCAGATGGAGACAATAGATTGTCAGGGATGGCATTTAAGAGGCAAAAGACAGAACATTCTATACCAACAATTTTACTATTCAATTCCCATAAGATGAATCGAATATCATTTCATTTCTGCAGTTGAGGATTCCATATCCTTCAGAACACCATGGAAAATAGAACATGAAATAAGGCAATAGTCAATACAGCCTCGTCTAAAATTCGATGGCGTATGTATCAAACATACACAGAGGAAACATTCGCTTTAGAGTAAAAACTCTATTCGCTGTGCGAAATATGATGACAGAAATTCAGAATGTGAAATTATTTTTCAAAGACTCACGGCTACAAACTCGTCTGTAGTAAACTACTTGCGAAACCGTAGATCAATGCATCCCAGAAACAAATAGAGCATCAAATTTAAGCTTTTTAATAATTAGACATACAGACTATAAATCGGATAATATATAATTTCATCAGGTTAATTTATCGTGTAAAAGAAATACAAGATCCATATGATTATTTTATTTATTACATCATAGAGCAGAAAACATATATCGATATCTGATATGAAATTATTATCTGGCTCAGTTTTGGCGACCTTTCGAACTTTTTGAGCAACATCCCATTTGGAAAATCGTTTTCTATTTCCAATTAAAAATATTCGATAGAAATTCGCTTATTATGGAATGGGTATTAAGTATTAAATTTTTAATGGGTATTAAGTATCAGAAATGGGTATTAAGTATCATAATTTGAATCGTAATTTTTTTTTAATTTTTTTAAAAAAGAAATTTGCTTTAAAATTACTTTGACCGAAGATAATATAAATATAATTTCTTCCTTATAAATTTAAACGTAAACATTCTTTAACTTGCAGATGCATAAATTTAAATCATTTAATCATGTATTAGTAAAAAAAAATCTTTGAAAATATAATTATTGATAAATAATTACATTTAGGAAACGAACAGTGAATTATACGGTTATGATTACGCATATTTAATTTCGATTTATGATTGTTCAAAAGAACAAAGAACTCGGCGAAATCGATGAATGCAAAAATTCTAGTTACTTTTGAAATTTAATAAAAATTCTATTAGGAAAAATTAATTCATCTTAATGAAAAAGATTTGAAATGAAAAGATTAAAACATGTTCCATGCTTGTTTTTAAGATTTGTTTCGATTTTTTTTTCAAACACAATTATTCATTATTATTATGCACAGTATAGTCTCAAATAGCATGATTAAATAAAGCGACATTTTAATTTTCACTTTCTGTATAATTAAAAGGAGCATGAATATTTGGAACTCAACCTATCTTGGCTCGATAAGTTGGTAGACGGATCGCAGTTGATGAAACAAATTTAATACACATGTAGTGCAGATGCTTTCCAATTTAGTTGAAACATTAGACGTCCGCTGCAGACTTCAAATAGCTTTCCAGGAGCGCTGAAAGTTTTACAGATAAGGAGCTACTATAAAAAAGAAAAACAACTGAATTGATTGTTATAAATAAAATTACGATGAAATCATTCTTTTAGGTAATTGATGCATTCCAAGTAGTATATTGAATGATTGCAGTTTTAAGTAGCATTCTGTTCTGAAATTTATCAACATGCTTTTCTCTCGTATCCTACGGATCATTAAATGTAATTTGATTTTCGCATAAATGTTACATTCTTTCAATATTTTAATTGCTTATAAAATGGTTGATTCGTAGAAGTTTTCAGAAAATAATCAAATCTTTGAGGATTTGTTGAATTTTATACTAAAAACGCCAGTTACATGTTTAAAAAGATATATCCTGAATTCAAAAAAAATTTGTTGTCGTATAGAATTTGAAATTAAAGAAATAACACTCTTTCTCGAGTTTGAAATTAAATTAAAACTCATTCTCGAGTTTGAAATTAAATTAAAACTCATTCTCGAGTTTGAAATTAAATTAAAACTCATTCTCGAGTTTGAAATTAAATTAAAACTCATTCTCGAGTTTGAAATTAAATTAAAACTCATTCTCGAGTTTGAAATTAAATTAAAACTCATTCTCGAGTTTGAAATTAAATTAAAACTCTTTCTCGCGTTTGAAATTAAATTAAAACTCATTCTCGCGTTTGAAATTAAATTAAAACTCATTCTCGAGTTTGAAATTAAATTAAAACTCATTCTCGAGTTTGAAATTAAATTAAAACTCATTCTCGAGTTTGAAATTAAAATACTCATTCTCGAGTTTGAAATTAAAATACTCATTCTCGAGTTTGAAATTAAAATACTCATTCTCGAGTTTGAAATTAAAATAAAACTCATTCTCGAGTTTTTAAAGTAATAATAATATTCAGCCCGAATACGCCACCTGAGCCCAGTGCTAAAAATCCACCATTTGAAGTTTAAAAATCCAGTTGCAAGTTTAAAAATTCGTTCGAGAGATTAAAATTAGAGTCAAAAATAAAAATCCAGCCACAAATTTAAAAATCTCATCTGTTTCTTCAATCAAGTTAAAAATTTAAAAATTCCCGAGTGCCAGCACTGTGACTTAAAATACTTGAGTAAAATTTTGGCCCGCTTGATTTTTAAAATTTCCACCACCACAGTATGAAAATACCCTTCATTTAGATGCATTATTTGATTAATATGAACTATTAATTTGAGTCAGTTTGAATTGCAGAGCAAACTTTTTATACCAAAGACGAAAGGCTTCATCTATTTTCAGAAAATCGAAGCTATACATGTGAACCAAGTATTTTTAAGTAACGATTTGTTCCATTAGTTGAAAAAATCTTACAAAGCTCTTTTTGAAATCCAGTATCTTATCCAGCCAATTATGATTTTATAAATCAAAATAAAATAATGATAAAAGTATTTTTGGCTTGAAGGTAAGATTCACACTGTATGAAAGTTGAAATTATTCCACAACATTTATAGGTTTTTCGTGGATTTTATATATTTGTTTTATGAATTTCTATTATTGGCTAAAAATACTTGCATTTTTATGCGTCTAACAAGATATAGGAAGTAACTATAAACAGGGAAACATCAGTTATTCTATTTATATTTGAAATCTTCCTTTTTTTTTTTTTTTTATAAATTGCTCTGCTCTCTTTGTAGATTTTCTTAACATCCATTTAACAGAATATTTAGAATCAAACTGACAAGAAAATAATTACTCGTAAAACTTTCGCATTCGAATTTTTATAAATATAATTTGTTCTGTAAAATTAACGATAACAGTAAATTAATTCAGTCCATAAATTAACTTGTTAATAAAACTTTGAAACAAAAATTACCGCCCCAATACGGATTTCAATAGAGCAACCGATAACCCTTTTCGAACGAGATTTTCTTCCTTAATACTACTGCTACTTTGTATTTTCGGAATGGGCACAGCTTATTCATAATAATTAGTGCAGTTACAACATTTAAGAAGCATAATAAATCTATTGTCATGCTGCAGCATAATATATATTTGAAAAATCAGACTTGGAAAACACACCTGCATATGAAGAATTATTTTGTAACTTCGATTAATAGCTGATCCATTTCCTAAATATTAGCAGGAGAAAGAAGATGTAAACACCATTATAATGCTGCTATTTGATCATCTACAGAATTAAGAAAATACTTATAAGAAGCATAAATGTGCAATATCGGCATTTTAAATATTTCGACATTAACATTTACCTGCATGCGTTACTCATTTAAGTAAAACATGGTAGCCTCTTCGGAAATCTAAAAATGTTTGAGGTCTGAGAGATATGAATATCAATTATTGATTTCGTTGCAATTAACAATGGGCTTTTATAGGGCGCAAAATTCCTATGGATTAATAATCAGAGAATTTTTTTTTTTTTAATTTTAATAATATTCTTGTTAAGACAACTGGAAGAAGATAGATTAAATTTTTCTTGCAAAGTAATAACCTACTCGTTCATTTTCAGCAGTCTTGAATTATTTAGAATTACTGGAGCTCAAGCAACACTTATAAATGATACAAAAAATGGTACAGATACTCAATTTTTTAAAAAATATTCTTGTTGAAATTCATATTGAGAACACAGCCATGGATAGAATTTTTTTAATATATATAAATTTCGTTTGTACGATCTATAATAACTTTCATAAGAATAAAAATATTGATACCGATAAAATAACTGTGCATATTGAATAATTATTTCACATTTGAATTCATATTAAAAATAATTCATATTATTTCTTGATGGTGAAGTATAAAGCGATAAAGAAGTATGAAAAAATACCATTATTTTTTAAAGCGATAAAGTCAAATAGTAATAAACTTTTTTTTTCACTAAGAGAAAGATCTGAAAAATGTCGATAAAATCTGTTCAGACACCAATTAATACTTTCCCGCATTTTCAAAACTAGTTTTGCAAAAAATGATTTTTAAGCGGAAGGTCGTGATTGTGCGCAATACTCTTTAGCTTACTATTAGATTAGGTAACTTTATATATAATAATTCTACGGATATGAAAAAAAGAGTTTTTTCAGAATCCTCGAATATTGAATGGGATTGATCTTGCATTTCACCACGGAAATAAAAATATTCTCTCATTACGCTCGGGAAAATATTACCGGAAGCTACTTAAGATCAGGTGATGTGCTGCCCTTGCTTAAAATTTTCATTTTTGTGAGGTGACGTGTTACGAGTTTGCAAAGCTTTAGTTTCAAAGGTTTAAAGATGTGGTTTTTTGCCTTTCATCTCACTTTTTCATTCTATAATTTAATTAATTTTTTTTTTTTGGAAAAATTTTCATGCCAGCTTAGAAATTTCCCGTCATATTCACAATTTTCATCATGCATGCGTGTATTTTATTAATTAAAGAGCTGAATTTTAATTTTTATTTGTTTGAAACTTCTAGAACACTTCATTAGTATGAATAAATCTGGTTCGTATTTTCATTCAATAAATGCGATCATTCCAGTGATAATTAAATTGTTGTTGAGATTACATTTACGTTTTTAACTAGCAGCATTGTTTCTCATTCGTTTGTAACATACGAAAATATATAAATTCAAACATTTTTCACTCCGCATTTTAAGATACAAATTATATAAAAACAAACTGAAAAGAAATTTTTAGAAACTCGGGATAAATAAACTGAAATTTTCAACTAATAACTATGAAATTTTTAGTATACTCGATACATGACTTTGTCAAAACATATTTAAGTGCATATAAGTTCCGATACAAGTGCATAACAATCCTAAAATAAAAATAAAAAAATCTTCAGTTTCAAATTAGTTTGGGCAATTTTCGAAGTTCTGCTTTTTATTATTAAAATGATTTTTTCCCTTGACATTATGAGTGTTTTACAATATTTTCTAAATACTCAGACTGGGAAAAAACGCAGATTCAACATCAGACATGAAAGTATATTATATATATATATATATGGAACATAATCGATTTTGCGAAAATATTATTAAAATAAGTATTTTTTATATATATTGAAGAGAATTTAAGTATCGAAACCTCATTTTTTTTTATTTCGAAGGAATTTTGGCAAAAATATTCACTCCAAATTCGTTCATGTGAAAAGCTTATAACATGAATTTAGATATTTTACTAAATTAAATACAATTGTTATTCTCATAGTATTAATTACAAATTTGATAAAGAAAAATTTTAAAATACATAATATACATCTTGGCTTAATTTAGAATTATGTTTTCATGCATCTTTAATTCTTTATACGTCAAAGATTTTTCTTTCTAGATTTTTAAATTCATTTTCCTTTAATTTTTATTTTATTTTATAAATTTTAAAACTTGTATCACATTTTTCTAGTATTATAGCAATATTACATTATAAAAACAATTGTGCAGTTCTTATTTATAAATTTCATTTTTAGGTCAAAATTATTCATTTCATGAAACTCAAATTAAAATTCGGAATATTTTTCAAATTATATTAATATTCTTATTTATTTTCTCATAATAGCTGAATTACAGTTACGAATTCCCAGAAAATGGAGTGCGGAAGATTCATGCGCATCCTTTTAAAGCAAGTTTGTAAAGAAAAAGATTTATAAGATATATATTGAGCAATTTATCAAATAGAAATAGAAAAATATTAGTATAGAACATTTCAAAAATAATTTTTTATTTATATAACATACTAGTGGTCTACATAGTTTTAAGTATCCTATTTTTTTTTAAGATTAAAAAAAGCATTTCAATTAAATTCCCTCTATTACAATATACATTCTTTAAGAAATTATATACTTCGGTTGAAGCAAAACAAATATCAGAAATATGCTATTCAGAATTTCATAATTCTGTTCAGAGCACAGAATTAACTATACCAGCCGCCTTGATTAAGGGGAAAAATCCATGAATTTTAAATGATGGATTTCAGACGAAATCCGTTTTTTTTTTCTTTTTTATTTCTACTACATGCTTTGATTTCAAATAGAATGACCTCACTTTGGAAAATAGAGAAATATAGTATTTATCATAACAAAGTGAAACAAAACATCAATGAATTACAAAGTGCAGATTCAAGGACCTTTTTTTAAAAACATTAACTATTTTTTCAAAGACCAAGAATTTCAGATATCGGGACAAATGAAGGCTTTTTTTTAAAAGGTAAGCAAAGCTCCAGTCTATCTGACACGAAATTCAAGTATATTATAAAGCGTGCATAAGGCTTTGAGTTTATGTGATCACCATGGCAGCAATTATTTTCCCCAAGATTTTTTTTTTTCTTTGCTGAAAATTTATTGAAGTTAATGATCTTGTCAATAACCTCCATTCAGGTTTCAAAACCTGTGAAAATCAGAAGAGTGGGCACAAAATGAACGTTTTTTTAATGCCCACTACAGTAATTTATTACGAATTTTCAGTTAGTAAAGAATTAAATATAGAATTTTCTACCGACGATGTGGACTAATTCAAGCTTTCATAAAAATGAAAGCAATATTGATGTGCAAACAATGGATTCAAGTGTTACTAAATATTTGGAATTTGAATTTTCTTCGAGCTTTCCTTTCGAATATCATACGAACGTTTTGCTCCTAAAAATATTTCTCCAACCTGTCTTCGTGAGGAAGAAATAAGGAAGGAACAAAGAGGCTATAAACAGAGATTAAAGGTGAAGTCTTTTTCGTAATACTCCGCCACATTTATTTTTCCCGATTTCTCAGAAATTGTGAGAAGTGAAGGTTCCAGATATCGAATCAGTTCTCCGTGCGATTAAGTGAGGAGAAAAACAATCATGAATCTTTGAAGAATAGATTTTTTTTCTTCATGTCATGGCCTTTTTCGTAATCATTTTCAGGAAGTTCTCTTTATTTTTTATTATTATTATTTTTTGTTTTTTTGAAAATCAATCTTAGTAGATGGTTCTGACAGTAAATTATTAACACTGCAGTGAGTGTCAATATAAGAAGAGGAAATAATAAAAACTTGTAACCAATGGGAACAAGAGGAAATTTATGTAATTTTTGGTGTATTGTCCATCACAACAATTTGTATGGATTGTCTTAGAACAGAAGAAAATTGGAAATTATTTACACAAGGAATCCTTCGTCCCGCTTTCATAGTGATAAAAAGGCAATGAATTCCTAATTTTTTTTTTTATTGTCATGTCCCCTTTTGATTTCTTCCCAATATTTCTTCTATAAATTAAGGTATGGTCAGTTATGGTAAATCAAGGTTTTGGCACAACACCCCATTTAGGAAAATCTATGCCATTCACATTGAAAATCAAGTATTTTTCCAGTAATAAGAAATTCTTATTTTTCAAGTTCTGGCGATTGATCAGGGTTTTTTTTTTCTTGTAATGCACAATGCAACGATTCTATCTTTGAGATATGCAATGTTCCAGAAAAGAAATCATCGCTCCAAGTGACCTTTTGAGGATAAAGACCAACAAGAATCGGAGAACGACCAGAAGAAAATTTTGTATTTGATGCCATTGCAATAACAATTTTTTCCAAGATTTTTTTTTTTATGTTTTTAAGTTCAGACTTCTGATACTTATTTTTCAAGTCACTTTAATAGTAAAATTTCACACTAACAGTAAACTAAAACTTCTGCAAGCAAAGGACAAAAAATGAAGGTTTTTTAAATGTTCACTGAAATAATTCATTATGATGTTTTACTAAAAAAGGGCAAATATTGAATTGGTTGAGTGTATGAGGCCTTCGTTACAGACCTTATAGTTATAAATATGGTTGAAATGAAACCAGTAAGTGCCATTTTTTTTTACCTTCTGTCATTTAATATATTCCAAAGATATCCTTTCGAAAATTGAACAAATTATTTCTCCCAGAGATGGAATCACTATTCCTGTCGTCTTGACGACGATAAAGACAAAATTGAAAGTTCTTTGATAAGTGAATAGAAAAACAAACCTAAAGTGGTTTTTTTTCTTTTTTTTTACGAAATATCCACATTAATAATTTTTTCCTTGCAATTCAGTAATTGATAGAAACAAAAATTCCAAACACAGAATCGGCACTCCAAACAGTCTATTGATGAAACAGCTAATCAAGAATCGAAGAATGGATAGAATATTTCGTGCCTAGGCTGCCAATGCGATAATTATTTTCTTGTTTCTTTTAAATCCATTTACTTACTGTTTATAATATTAAGTATTATACAGATTGTAAAAACTGAAAATGAAATGAACACTGAACAGAAACTAATATTCAGTGGACAAAACTGGACATTTTTTTTCTTTTATGTAGTGCCCACTACAGTAATTTGCTTTCAAATAAGAGCAAATATAAATCTTATTACCGCAATTAGATTTTTATACTAGGCTCAGTTATTAATGCGGCAATAAAGGTAGATTTTTTTTTATCCATTTAGAAGTTAGTCTTTCCGAAGTCCTGATAAAGAAATATTTCAGTCGCTTCAATGGAAATTGGAAGGCTTTGGGAAGCGTCAAATATAAGAACAGTGCAATACATTTTTTTAATGCGCGATTCTAAAATATTCCTTTCAGGAACCAAGACAGGCAAATGTTCAGACAAGAAATCAATGCTTCAAGTGGTTGTAAAATGGGTTGATTAAGTATCTGAGAAAATATACGAAAGCATATCTATGAATGTGGGCGTGATCTTTTATCGTGATAATTTTTTCCAAGATAATTCTTTTTTCAAAAGTTTCATCAAACCAGGGCTTCTAATTGTAAAAATTTATTCAAGAGAATTCTCAAGAAAAATGAAATAGTTAACAGAAAAAAAACTGAGACTAGGCACAACACGAAGTGGGTTTTTTTTTTTTTTTTTTTTGTAATGCACTCTATAGAAATTTGCTCTTTATTCATTTCAATAAGGAGATAATATTGAAATTATCACAGTAAAGGGAAGTTCTTGCGATCCGAATATATATGAGATGAAGAAAAAATAGCATGATCAAGTTCTTTTCAGCTTTGATTTTCATTTCGAAAATCAGAGTGGTTGCTTCTGAACAGAAATGAACATTATTTTCGTCCTGACAGTGAAAAAAGAAAGGAATCAAGAATGTTCAAACAAAAGACTCGAGGAAACCTTTTTTTTAATACCATCTACAGTAATTTTCTCGCAGAGAGCTAGCTCCTTTCAAAAATAGAAATATTTAAATATATATAAGATTCCAATCATGAAATCAAAACTCCAGGTCTAATGGCAAGAAACCTTACAAAAATCTATTAAAATGGATAGAAGTCAATATATCAATGCGATAAACACTGCTTAAATAATTTTCTCAATAATATTTTTTCGAAAATTGCATGATGCGGAAGCACCTGACAAAGAATTATTCTGACTATAATGTCTTTAAAAACAAGATGAAAAATGGACAAAAATAGTTAAAAATTAAGCACTACAAGATTTTTTTTTTTTTTTTTTTTTTTTTTTTTTTTTGCAATGCCCACTCAATTGGCTAAAGATTTTCATATAAGCAAACTGCTTATATATAACTTATTACTGCATGCATCTTGCGTGCCACCAATCTAGAATTTAAAAGATATACACAGAATTCTTTCTGGGTGCTTGTGAGGTTTACTGCCTTTATCATTTGCAGTAAACGCTTTTTTTTTCGAAAAATAATTTAGTTAAGGTTCCCGATTGTAAATTATTAAAGTCAAGATGAGGGGAAACCGAGATGAGCAGTGAAAAGAAATATTAATATTTGGAGCAACATGAAGGATTCTTTTTTTAATGGCCCCTTTATTCAGCCACTAGAGAATTTCATTTAGACAAATACTAAATCTTTATCGCTCCATGTACATAATGATAAAACTGTCGATGAAAACTAATAGAGGAATTTTTTATATCCACAACTCGAATTTTATCCAATTGTTCGTTTCGGAAATCCCTTACTACTTTTGCACCTTAAATATAAGCATTATTCTTGCTTTATGGAAGGATATTGGTTTATTTTAAAAACAAGGTTTTTTTCTTTTTTTTTTTAAGCATTTCCCACATAAATTGCCCCAAATTTTTTTTTCCATGAATACCGAGAAACAACGTTTGCCAGATTTCTTAGACAACGATTTTTTTTTTTTTTTTTTTTTTTTTTTGGCAATAACTGTAGGAAGGAAACTCCTGCTGTCTTGTTCGAAAAGGGAAGGAAAACATGGCTCCTTGCAAACAATTTGCGAGTTCCGTCCCTCAATATGAACGAGAGGCAAAAAGAATATAAAAAGAGCTTGCATGCAGTTGTAAAATTTGTTCATTCATATTGAAGCTTTCATTTTACAAGCGATCAATTACAGGGGTTTTATAGCTTACATTGCGTGGAATAGCACAAAGTGTAATTCGGTAACAATGTCTTAAAAATACTCTCCTTGTATTAAATTATAAAGGAAATTTTCAAATTTGTGCTAAAAAAACACATGAAATATCCAGAAGTAAATACTACACATTTAATATACATGTTGGAGTGAAAAAATCACGGTATATTTGTTTAAGTGTACAGGAAGAGATAAGGTATTGATTTTTTTTTTCTTAGAGTACAAATGCTGCCATTTAAAGACAATTCATCATGATTTTATGATACTGTAACAAACGAAATTAAATCCAATAATTTCCATCATAAAATGTTAGATAAGGATAATTTTCTTTAAGGTTCTTACAACTGAAAGCTATTTTTTAATGCAGTTATATGATTTTAAATATACAAATCGACATTCATGTTAAAAACAGATATTTTCAGAGAGATTCAAGATAGAACCTTCTTTCAATCTAAGAGAATCATCCAATTATTCAAAATATTCAAATGCTAATTCAGCGAGAGATATTGAACTCTGAAATCTCATGAGTTATTCCAGACATCAAGCAATGACATCAAGCACTCAATTACACAGCCCTCTGAATTTCAGAAAACTAAAATCGCATTTTCTTTTGCAATATTATAAAATAAAAGGAGTATTATAAAATAATACAGTATTAAAAAAAAAGATGCACAATGTACAACACCCTACGAAAAACAGCTTTCCCCGAACAGCAAGACATACCATATCACAAGGGTTTTTTTTTTTTTTTTTTTTTTTTTAGTAAGCCTTTTTCTAGTTTATATTTGATTTAGCGGCGATACCGAAAATCAGTTTTAATGTATGTAATAAATGTATTCAAGAGAAGAGTTTCAAGTATCATAGAAATAAATCTTCATAACCAAGGAGAATGACAATACATAACAGACCAATTTCTCCAGACATTTCATCATTTTCAGTTGTTTCATGGTTATGCAGATAAGCTTAACACACTAGAGCGCAATTAACCATCGCTCAGGAAACAACTTTAACAAGACGTCAAAAGAATACCACAACCTTTCTCTATAAAACAACGAAAACTCTTTCAGTGATTTCTTTATAGCATTTTTTTTTTTTTTTTTTTTTGTGAAAAAGCCGAACTATCACCCCGGCTTTTTTGAAAAATAATTGTCGTCATTTTGTTCTTTAATATTAATTAATCTTTAGATTTATCCTTTACGTTTTTGTAAAACACATCAAGGTTATCAAATATTTCAAATTTCAGGTTTTGCGTAACCATAATTTTTATTTATTATTTTTCATTGAAAGCATTTCTCAGAAATGTTTGATTTGGTTTGGTTTGGTTTGGTTATATTAACGTCCTGTTTGAAGCAACACTGGGGCTATTTTGGGAAGGACCTCGTCATTTTGAACCGCAGTCAGATGACGAGAATGACACCTGAGTTGGCACCCCTCTCTCCACACCACACCAACGGGAGGACGTTTGGTCATGACGGATTTAACGTGCAACAGACCCCCCTTACACGACTGTTCTTCGGCGGAATTGGGTCACGAACCTGAAACCCTCCGGTTCCGAAGCCGAGACCTTACCACCAGGCCACCGCGGCCCCATTCTCAGAAATGTAGGATGATGTTCATATCAACAAATGATAGAACAGGGCAGGGCTACTGACATTTCTGCTTCAATCCTAGCACCAGAAGCTTTAACGCAGTCTTTCTACACTGACAACAAACCAGTTTTGGAAAAGCAAATATATATATTTTTTTCTTTTATTCATTTGAATGTTTACATCATCATGTTTAAAATTTTCGGTTATTCTTATGCAATTTTTAATGATAAATACTTCTTGATTTATGGATTCAATTATTTGTATCTTTTCATATTGAGAAAGTCAGTGATGGTCTATATTATTCAAACAAATGAAAGCCATTTCATGTGCACACGAAGACTTTCAGAAATAATCTCAAAAGGCCAATCAGCCCCACTTCAAAGGCATTGGAAAAAATCTGGAAGTTCAGAGCATAGCTACGCATTGGCAGCAGCTATGGACCTCTACTTAACCTCTAGGGGTTTACAGGAACTTTTGAATAATCCCTATATTGTCCCTAGGTGCTCTAGGACTAAGGATTGATTTTTTTAAGTCCTTTACGTTGTCCTTAGTCTCCAGTGAACGTAACAAGAAAGTTAAGATCACTTCTGGTTCCTTCCGTTTGGGAACACCTCAATTGCACACTTGGGTGTAGATGCAGAGTGCACCTACCTCGGTGTTCCCTTCACACTTACTGGTAAAGCTAAAGTCAGAATTTTAGAGTACCTTCAACCCAAGTTAGAGACTAACCAATTAACCTCTAAAGCCCCAACAAAGTTTCTTCTTTCTGAGGTGCCATCTCCTGCCTGGTGTCTATCACTTATTGGCTTCTGGAGATCTAGCGTTTAACTTATGAAGCCGACATTGTGGTTAGGTGATATAGAAGGTAATAGTTAGATCACACGGTCGACATCCCCGTCCCATTTTCTTATGCTACTATTTCGAACGGGGGCCTGGGTGTGCCTTGTCTCTGCTTGTCCGGAGTTAGACTTCGCCTTGACAGCTTAAGCTATTCTTCATTGTTTTTAAATATTTATAGGGGTGTTACTTTTCTCCTTTTTTAATCAATCATCTATTTTTAACTTTGCTTGTTATGATATTTTATCTCACGATTATACGCCTTTTACGGACCCTGCTGCTCAGGTATCCTCATCTTTCATTTTACAACAGCTGTCTATGGTTGAAAAAAGTCTTCTTCTGGTCGGTGTATTAATTAATACCAAAGCAAAACAGCGGCAAATGTGCGGTGAGCTGTTTTATCCCTCAGTGGATGGCAACACCCTGAAAGCATCAGGTAAGACCGCTAAATAGCACACCTGGATCTCGAATGGGACGTTCCTTGTCAGTAGGAAAGATTTTTTTAACATGATGAGGGCCCACATCAATGCTCTTGCAACTAGGACAAGAACATCTTGGGGGCGCAACAATAAACCAAGAAACTGTCTGACACGTTGTGCCTCCTTAGAGACACCCAATCATGTGGTACAGAAGTGTTTTCGGACACATGGTCCGAGAATTAATCTGCACAATGCTATAGTAAATTATGTGTGTCGCTGTCTTCAACAAAAGGGTTTCCAGATCGCAGAGGAGTACATCTTTCCTCTTCCCGCTGGTACACTAATGCCAGATATGGTTTCACATAACAACGATACTGCACTCGTCCTCGACACACAAGTCATTGAGGACGACGTGGAGCTGACCTCCGCACTTACCACCAAATGTATTAAGTACAGTATGAAACCACTTGAACAGGCAATGAAAATGCAGACAAGCACCCATAAAATTGAATTTTTCAGCATTATTTCAAACTGGAGGGGCGACTAATCACCAGCGTCAGCCAAACAGCTTTTGCGATTGAGTGTCATTAAGAGAGATTTGTCCGTCACCTGTACACTCGCCATAATCTGCTCTATGGCATGTCACCGACGGTTCGGATTAATGAACGCCCACGCCAGGGGGGAAGGGGAGAGGGAGTAGAACGGGTATCGTCTGACTGTACTTATTTCACATATTGGGTGCTTCCTAGTCCTTTTTATTATTAATTTTCTAATTATATTTTTTTTTCTTCATCCCTATCGCTAGCCACAATTTTTTTCCTTCACACATGATCAGTCCTTTTATAGCTCATCCCACAAATGTCCCGTGGTCAAAAGTGGGATAGTCGACGCCATTTTCTTCTGTACCCACCAACACGGCAAGAACCATGCAAAACCATAAGATCCTCTTACCAATTCTTACGGTGACATAGGAGACATCTTTTCAGAGAAACTGATTTTGCCTTAAACAGTGTTGTGAAAATTTGTACAAAGAAAGATTGTCGGGTTATTTAATTCGTGTGAAATACACCCCTTAATACTCTGCAATATTTAGTAGAATAATGTATAACTTTTTACCAAATTAAATAATCTGTAGTTCATTATGCAAAAGTGTAGCTACAAATTTAACCTATCTGATGTTTCATTATCATTAAAAATGATTCATTCTTGTGTGTCAAGAATAAAGGAAGCTTCATTTCGCAATTTGGTTTATAGCTTATCTAATAAATAAGCTTTCAAAAGAAGGCCATTTCACATGTACCACCATGTACTTTCATCCCAACAGAGCATAATGTATTGAAATTTGTCTTTCAGATGAAAAACATTCGGAATTCTCATCTATGGTTATAGCGGTACGTTTATGCTTCTAATTTTCAAAACACACATCTTACAGATTCGAAATCCTGCCAAACTTGAAAAAGGAAGGAACACGTCCCTCGAATTCATTCGTAACATTACCAGACAATAACAAATTGAGGCAGGGATATTGCTACACCAACAATAACAGAAAGAAAACCTCTGTTCTATTTCATCACAAGAAATCAACTTTCCCACTTTCCCAAATGACAGTTCTGTAGCAATATGCAGACAAATTTAATGCACCTCAACCAAACTAATTAACACTAGACATTTCATAGATTCAGAAATTTAATGTGTTAGATTAACAAGTTCAAAAATCCCGTGTCAATGTAGTGTGATTGCTTATTCTTACATTACTGCTTATAAAATGCAATACACTTAACCACGTTTTAGCAAAACGTAGTTACGCCTGAGTTTCAAATGAATTAATGAGTTTGAGTAATTTTTTTTTTATATATTGCTGAAAATTCTATCAGATTGAAAAAATGGACGTTATTCCTAGCACATAGTGTAATGTCTTTTGCAGTTAAGCAAAAAACGTCCTGAATAGTTTCAAATCCAAAAGAAATCCGGGAAATTGCAAGAACCAATCGTAACAATGACACCCATCTAGAAAATGCCAAACTATTGCACAAAAACTGTTGGAATTTCTATTAGAAATCCAACATCTCTCTAGATAAAAATTTGGATTGATAAAATTACTTTCCTTATTATTTCCATTTTCAAATCGAAAAAAATTTAGATATTTTAATTTTTAATTTATTTTATATATTTTTGATATTTTGTCCCAATTTCTGCATGAAGGTACATTCAAATTGATAAGGCCTACGGTCACAAGTTTATGTTAGAGTGAATTGATCTCGTATAGCCTTTCAATTTATTCTCATGTTATGTAAATCGTTTAATCTACAATACGATGAATTGAAAAGACTTCTAATTTATAGAATAGTGCAATTATGTAGGTTCACTTATTACGCATAAGAAATTTCATCATGGCAGTCAGTTCCGCTGGTAAGGATAGAGACCAAATCAGTGCCTGGAATCGTTTTAAAATACTCAGTAAATAATTCAAGACTTCCAGGATAGGATAAAAAAATAAGAACAAGACTCAGAAAAGGGTACTTTCCCCTTCATTCGAAATCTACCTCTAGATATACTAATGCATTCTCTCAGTGCAATTCTAAGAAACTCCAGCGATACAGTACTAGACCTTCACGCTAGTAATAAGAAAAATAAAATTCAAAGAGTCCCTTGTTTCATTTGAAACACGTCCATTTCATCAAGATTTCTGAGAAAAAGAAAATCTGTCATTCAGAAAAGTCTTAATCTGTCATCCATTCTATAACAGAAATTCAAAACTTTACTCCACAACCATCTTCATTTTTACACTCAAGAGGTCTTGCATAACTGCAACCTCTCTAAGGGCCACATTCCGGAAGATATGCCAAAACAAACAATAAGTATATGATTTAGATCATATTTATAAATGAAAAATAGCTCAACCAACTACTCTATTAAAATTTGAGAAGATTATATCTAAATTGTTCATAACTAGTATGTTAATGGACTCAACCACCTCAATCTCTGTTTTTTTTTATTTTTTATTTTTTAATTATTTTAGTTACGTTTATAAATATTTTCAGTATTCTTTAAAGTTTGAATGGCTGTAAAAATATTTCAACCCAAGACTTCTAACGCTTCCTTTGTCAAAAACACTTTATAATCTTATTAAAATTGTTTCAGAGGTAAAATTCTGAAAACAGTGTAAATTTAAGCATTTCTTTTCTTAAGGATCTAAATGAGCTTCATACGGATTGCCCATTAAAACTGCTTTTGAATCAATGAAATATTCTATGAACATATGATTTAAAATTGTCTTTATTAACTTCATTCGACTAACCAGTCTGATAATTATAGGCAATATTAAGAAGATAAAAGCAATTCCTCTCCAAATAAATACTTTATCATATACACTGAATATAATTAGATGGATTAAATAATGATATCTGCAAGTAATATTTATTTTCGGCTTATTTTTCTGAATAGAATACTTTACAATATATTCAACCTTCTTAATTGTATACAAACATTTTATTATTTTTAAGACATTTAACAATTTAATAGTTTTTTTTTTAGATTGAGATTAGAAATAGAGATTGATTCAAAGTTCTCACGTAACAATTCTCCTGTATGAAGGTAATTTGGATTACGAAGTCTCATGAAAAATTTATGAATAAGAACTGAAATAATTTGAATATTTGAATCGTAAAAAGTTCTTAGAACATTTATAAAAACAGAATATACTGCAAAATTCCTTCCATAATTTAAAACAAACAAAAAAATTATTTTTTGCAAAGGTTTTTTTTTTTAATTTGCATAAAAGTTATTTGTCAAAAATGAAACAATTTACCATCGAGGAAGACTGCAATTTACAGTAAATATTTTAAAGAGAAATAAACAATAAGATGGAAAAAAAAGGAGTCCGATTTTAATTCCGTTAGAAAACAGCAATTATCAAATAAATGTATATCATTAATTAGGAAATGCATTAATTCATTGAAGTTCATGGACCAAAATATTAAAAAACATTTACATTTATTCAAATTTCCATTTTATCAAACACTTCAGAAACTACACTTCTAAGCTGCACGTTTCCCAGTCTGAGAGTGATTGAAAGCTAAATAACCGCATTTTGCTATTTGCTACAAATCGAGATTGCAGTCGTATAGTTAGAAGATATTGTAATTTTAAATACATATCCGAATTTAATCTTCATCTAAAACTAAAGAAAAGTTAATTTTTAAATTGAATAAAAAACACTTTCCAATCTTGATTCTCAAAAATGAAGATATATGATTTTTACCCAGTTAATTATTGAAAAACTAATAAAATGATTGTAAATAGGACATTCCTCAACAGCGAAGAATAAAAATACGATTCATTCATAATTTAGTCATGATTATTAAGCACCAATGATTAAAATATTCACGGCATAGTAGAATCTGGGTTTTCTGAAAACTCAATTTCTATAATAGGGTTTTACCTAATAAATAGGAAAAGGAATTTTTTTATTGCGATTCTATCAATAACTGCTTAAAATTAATTGGAAATTATATTTGTTTCTTTTCGATAATTATTATTTATGGTTCATTAATTAATAGAAACAATGCTGCCAGTAATTTTTTAAAAAAGTAATGCGAGATGTAAAATTTTAGAAACTTTATAGCATATAAATTGGCATAATTACACTGTGAAACTGAAGTTTTTTAAATTCTTGCACTATAAAAATTTGGTTTCCTAAAGGCAAAATCATGGATATGCTGAACATAATGCCAGATTTAACTCCTTTTAATCTTAATAATATCTATATTTATCCTGAATATAGCACAACTATTGTAATTAATTACGAAGCCACATAAAAGAATAAAAGAATTCCGAGCTTTGCGAATGCAAAAACAAATTTAGGTCATGATCTAAAGATATTTTAAAATCATAAGGATACTACGACAGCAATTTATTATACAATTCTCGATATTTTTAATTATATATTTAATTAATAAAAACCAGGGAAAGGTGATTGTAAAATTAAATATTTTGAATAAAGTTTATGTTTGCGTCCTCTAATACGAAATTTTATCAAGGATGAAACAAAATCGATTTGATAATAACCTTTATAGCATTGACAACAATAATGAATGCATATTTTTTTTTTCTTCTATTAATAATCCGGTGACATTTTATTAAAGCTCAAATGCTGTAGTTGAGATACTAAAAATAAAATTTATCTCAATATATGTAACTTTTATTTAATTTTTGAAATCTTAAATTGGATATCATATTTCTAACCGATTTCCTGAAGCTGAGCGTTTTTGCTGTTCCTCCTCAGAATACACGACAGTTAAAATATTTATAACATTATAGATAATTATATTGATGGTTTCGCTGAAGTTTTGATAACATAATGCAAGGAAAAATGAGTATCAGCTAAATAAATAACTTTCAATAAGAAAAAATATGTAAATAACAAAATAAGAAGATTTCATTTACTTGCATACTGAATATTTATTATGTTTAGATCTTAATAAGGAGTAAAGTACTTTTTGTATTTTGTAGTTTTTCACTTTCAAAAAATGTATCAATAGTATTTATTTCTCATAAATTATTTAAAAGATTTAAATTCATGGGAATACATTTCTTATTTCAAGTAAATGATAATAGAAAATTATTCTGATTTTTGTTCCAGAAAAACAATTTTGTATCATTTTATAAGTGTGCATAATATTTTTCTATAAAGGTTCGTTTTCAAATTCATCAAACTTTTCTGAAAATACCTCATTTCTACTGCAGCATAAATGGTCAAATTCTATATAGTTCGGATCAGCTATATTATATTATAAAAAGAACTCAAAACATACACTGACTGAGAATCCTGCTTTCATTTAGATGTAATGGACTGAATCAATTCATATGGTTTAATGAAAGTGAACAAACGTAACAAGTCAAATAATGCATCCAAATGAAGATTAAAATTATAAATGTAAAAACTAAAAGAAGGACTGTTTTCTCCAAAAATATGAAGGGGAGACCGACTGGCAGAGTTATAACCCTACCGAAATATCACCCAAATTCTGCGTTTCCCAATCCCTACGCGAGAGCCGTCCTCTAGTCCTCTGATTGGCCAAATACATAAAACAAAATAGACAATTCAAAGGGTTTTTCTTTTTCAAAAATAATGCAGAAACAAATCAAGAAAATAATTTTTTATTAAAAAAATCCGAAAGCGAAAAAAATTTTTTAGAAAAACTTGAAAGTATAAAAAAAAGAAATTTATTTTTCTTTGAAATTAAATTTGATTTAAATTTGTTTTTATAAATAAATTCTGGGAGTTTTTGTATGTAAGTCAAATCAATCATTTTAAACTAAAAATGCCAAATGAAAACTTTATGGAAAAATAAACATCAATAATTTTGAACGCAAAATAGAATTTTGAATATTGGAGAATTTTGAATTGAGGACTAGTGCTCATTCCGACAGTCGGATCCTTGAACTCGTAACCTCTAGTTACGATTTCAAGGTGACCACAGAGACCAACTTCCCCAGACCACGTCCCGACTCAGAACAGTCTTACGCTTATTAGCGTAAGCCCGTTCCTGGGCCGAGACGAAGACCTGAACGACGAAGGACTCTGAGATCGTATCCTTAGCCGAAAGGGCATGCGAATCGATGCCGAGCTGGTCCCGGCTCTTCCTCCTCATCAGCCACTTCATATTGTCGTCAAAAACAGCCCTTGAAACCTTACAAAGTAAACAAGCATCTCTTACCCTTTGGTACAGTTGGTCCAGCCATTTTAGGGTGTCAATTCGGCGCTGCCGAAGTTCAATCCGGTCATCGATGCCAGCATCGGTGTCCGGCTGAAAAGTATTGTATAAAAATTAGTTACAGAATTCGTCAACATTATATAATCTACCGTTCCTGAAACAAATTCAATCTTGAAATAGAATATAAATTAAAATAAAATTCTCATAATCAGGTATGCAATCACTTCACAATGAAAAGGGATTTAGAAGAGATTTAAGTATCTTTTTAATAATTAACTCGCATATTATAAGGGAACGAGTGAATTAACAATTCGACAAGAGAAAAAAAAAAAATCAGAAATTAAACTGTCTAAATGCAGAGCATTAAATCTTATAAAATCTTCATTCGATTCGTTCGTTTGTGTAGTAAACCGAACTCTCACCAAAAATTGAATATTAGCATAAAAACCAGAAAAAGAATTTTATGTCATAAGAATAAAAGATTTGATGTCTTTTTAATCCAGCAGTCGAATTACATTTGCCTTCCCTTATTTGTAATAAACTTAATACATTAGTAGATTGACGGTGAAATGAAGTCGGGGGAATAAAAATCTGCAGGATAATTACAAGGTGCCAAGATTGGTTTTCTAGGTGATATCAATGAAATGATGGAACAGTAAACAGACAATCGAATGCAAAAGAATAATATATTATCGTGCACCATCTGTAATACTGTAAAGAAAAATTAATTTGTTTCAACCAATTTTTCTACTTTCTACAAAGATACTTTTAGTAAAATACCCTTTTTTAACAACGAATTTTGCGATGATCGAAGAAAACTACACTTTTAAGAACTGGGATTCTTTATAGTCTTGTCTCAATTTCTGTCCCCATATTTAAAATATTTAATGTAACATGCTAGGAGTTGACATGAAAGTTTTGGTTCTGCATTTGTAATTACGTACAATAACGAATTTTAATAATAAAACTTTGTAATTTAGAATAGATATCGTTTCAGCTTAGAGCCTGACACTCCTGTACTAAAATATTCACTTCGTATAATGGGAAGTTTCATATTTCCTTATAGCTCACAAATTCTGAGTATACACATTGTTACTTGGAAAAAGGCATATTGCACTCGACATTTTAAAACAGTATTACAATGAATACAATTTTAGTCATTCGGATATTTGTTGTTTCCTAAAACTGCCCCAAATATTTGTGTTAAATAAGCGTTAAATAATGAGAATTTCATCCCCGAAATTCACTCAATAACTCTCTAACAAAGATATAATCCTACTAAAAACTTACAGACCTTGGATAAAGCCGTGAACGACACTTTCCTCACAATCTCGTGCATGAGAGTTGTGCTTTTTATTTACTTATTTGAAATCAACATTTTGACACAATTATAATTTTAACAATGAAACCAATACTAAATGTCATTTATCTAACCACGCATTTGAGATATTTCGTCAAAATACATGCGAATGTAGAAAGCGATTGAAATGAACTCATTAACGGAATTCTTTTAAAATCTGGTGTGGCTTTACACATTAGATGCTAAATCTGTGTACAAAACATTCATTTAGCTTTGCGCATTTGAAATTATATTCAATTCCATTCAGAAGACAAATTTCTTTAATGAATTTCATTTAAGGTTTTATAGATAATTACAAATTATGATATAAAAATCGCATGCTGAAATTGACCCATCTTGCTTAAAGTTTTATTATTCTGTGCAGATACATTCGGGTTTAACATTAAAAATATGCTTTTCTGTCCTGGAGAAATTTGACTCGTTGAGACTCCTCAAATCTCGATTGTGAATTTTATGACAATATTTTCTCACCGTACAAAAAGAAAAAAAAACGATGCATATCGAATTATTGATGACATAGGGATCTTTCTTTGCTTTTGAACGCCCGCTACATAGGTATTCTATCGATACGTCACTTTGAATATGCAATTGTTTATCTTTCTTAATAACGACGTAAAATTTGAGGGAAAAATACTCATTTTTAAAAATATGTGAATCATTTTCCAAATAAATATATATTAAAGAACATGGAGGATTCTCTCTAAATTTATCTACCGAATCTCTCATTTAAGCATCATTCCATTTCGAAACACTCTTTAATAACGAAGTATGGTTCGAGGTTCGAACAAATTTCTCATTTATTCTGTATCTTTTCGTTTACATTATAATAATATTCGCTCGCCTGGCATCGATTTCTTGAAATATGAAAGCTTTTTCAGAAGCTCGTACAGAGTTTATTCAAATGAAAAGAGGTTCTTGGCGAAAGTAGGAGAATGACACGGCATGAGAGCCATTTATCCAGTATCCTCGTTAAATTTTCTCGAGTAAATGTCTAAATGTAGATTATAAAATTATTTTATTTATTTCACTTGTGTTTCGAAATTTTTTTCATTAGCCGAAATGTTTGCGCTAAGGGAAACTTTTGAGGAACCAATTAAGATAACTAAACATTTTGCTTATTAAAAATAGTTATTCAATGTAACAATATCATTTAATCATTTTGTTTCTTGCACAATTGAAAAAATCTTGAATCTCAGTATTTAAACTGAAAATACTTGTTCTAATATTTATATCGTTTTTAAAAAGTGTCATTTTAGAAATGATAAAAGACACATTAATAATGCATTTAGGTATAAAAATATATGCGTTTTTTTTAGTAAAATGTTCTTAGTAGTGTAGCGTAGTTGTTTATAAAACAATTAAAATGACTTATATAAGAACTTAGAAAAAAATAATTTTAATAAAATTCTAGAAATATTGAAAGAATATATTTTTGAAATCATTAATTTATATAATTTTTAAATTTTAAAGTCGTATAAATTTGGCCTTTTAAACGCTTTGCTTTGAAGTATTGCGAAAATAAAAATGCTAAAATAGCCATAATTTTAGATAACATTCGATTAAAAAAATTTAGTGTGCATTTATTAACTATAGAACTAACATGTTGAATTTGGAATCTCGGTGTCCAAAACCCATAAGCAATCTTTTTCTTTAGGCGTCATGTAATTTAAGTACATTAAGCAAGCTTCCAAGAATTACTTTACTCACTGGGCTAGAAAAAGATAAAGGATAAATGACAGGAGACCGCCCTCGTCGTGGTGCCCGGGCCCGCCGGGTGGGTGCTCTTCTCGGCGTCTCCTGGACTTCTTCTTGAGGGACAACGGGAGGGTCCCTTGGTGGCTCCGGTGGCTAATAAAAAAGTTTTTTTTTAACTCATTTGTAAAAGAAAAAAATTACGTAATTTGCATAAAATATCACTTCTAACAATTGAATGATTTAAACTAGAATATAAAAATAGTATTTAATGAAACAAAATTTTCTAATTATTAAAAGTATGTAAATTGTTATACTCATCTCATTAACGTTCTTTTTTGTAAACACTCAGTGGCGCGTTTATATTCAACAAAATGCCCTCATAATGACTGGTTTTATTTCATTAAAGAAAATTTAGACACTTCTCACCGTGCACATTCATCAGCAATTGATTCCTTTTGCATAGACTGTTCCTGAATTCAAGAGGCCAAAGTTTAAGGGTTGGTAAAATATGCATATAGAAACATTTTTTTTTTGTATAGCAATATGGGGTTGGAAACGAAAAGTGTAGGCAAAAGAAGTAATAGCAAGGCGGGAAAATGGAGTGTCCACGACACTCAATTGACTCTTGGAGAACTTCATTGCAAAACTTTCAATCGCTCTTGTTCAAGAAGGAACAGGCATCTTCAACAGAGCTGAGATCACATTCTAGGCTCTACTGTATCGATTTTTGCAGCCGCACATTTGTACATTTACTGTAATATTATGTAAGTAAATTGCTTTCTTTTTATTTCTTCAGCATTTTTGTTTTTTCGTCAAAACTTTCTATTTCTGCCCTCATATTTCTGAAAACAGTTCATTTATTTGTATTATCTACCCTTACAGTTTGACACATGAATTCAGGGACACCCTGTATATGCTTGTATATTTTAACTAATCATTAAAAATCTTTTTTATACACACTCAAGTTTTTCTTATACGTTCACAGAGTTTTCTTCGATGAATTTCTTTTTGTATATCATTTAAAATTTCAACTCAACATTTTATATTACTCGCATCATTCTAAAGTTGGATATGCCAAACTTATTGAGTATATATAACAAAGGTTACGCATGCGTCTGAAGGTTTTAATCAAAAACGTAGAGAGGAAAGATGAAAGGAGGTGGAGTTTACATTTATCAATAAGGTGGCTTCAAATTTGCTGAATTAGGAGGCGTAATACCTGCTCACCTTTTTGCGTACCTTTTAGCGTCTAAAAGTAATAGTCTGAGGATTCTGAAACAAATAGTAGTGATCGGTTTTGAGCGCCGTTATTAACGAATAGAAAGTCAGTATCATAATGTAGCCAATTAAACCTTATCCAGGTTTCTTGATGCTCTTCGTTCTTTGTTTGTTCGAAATTAAACACTTTTCGTTAGAAACTTTAGATAAACTACGCAAAAGATTCTATTTTTGTTTCTAACATCAAAAGGCGATCAAGTTTATTTTACAGCTTAAACTATAAGCTTCTAACGTAAAACCATTGTAATGGTAAAGTGTAAAGCAATTTTGATTAAGTGAACTTGAAATGCATTCTTCCTAATTTCAAACTATTCAACTAGATTGTATTTTGTGAATAATAATTTAAAATACAGGAATTAAAGAATAAGTAAAAATGAACGGCTAAATATAAGAAAATCTTTAAAATCATACAATAGAAGCAATATCTAAAGAAAAGGGGATTTCGCTAGAATCAAAAGGGTGCTTTCTTATATTTAAATATTTTTGAAACAGTTTTTAAACATTTGGAGTAATCTTTTCGCTAATTTTTTAAAAATTTATATGCCTAATTTACAACAATGTTTTTCCTTTTTTTATACAAATATTTAACGGTTGTGTTTCTTCCAATAGTAAAAACTTAGGAATGAAGATTAACAAAAAATTTAGAAACTAAACAATTATTTCATGAGTTAGCATTTTTAGCAATTTTTTTGTTCTGAGTGGTTTCTATAAAATTATTATTGATTGCAAATTATTAATTTGCAACCAAAATCCCTAAGACATTATGAGCAAGTACCGGATTTCCGTCAAGGCAATTTCCTAAAGCCGTTAATACGATAGGAGGCTGCAACTGGTGATATACGACTATATTTTCTAAATTACCAATTAAATACATTAGTAAAAAAATACAAATTCTAAAAAGCATAAAATATTAGGATAATTTTAACACTGTACCCAATACAATCGCTCATGTTTCTATTTGTTTCATTACATTCACAATATTCAATGACTACTTATAAACACTTGCTTCAATTATATAAAACAAATGTGTAAAAATTTTACCCAAAATAAAACGCCAAATATTAAAAATTTTGGAAATGGACAATTTGAAATGATAATTTATTAGAATGGCCTCATGATGTGGACTGCCAATTGTTGCAAAATATTTGCCACTATTACCAGGAAATAAAGGATGTTCTGACATTACTGAACAAGCTTCGCAGAACGAGAATTTTCGCTCCTAATACAAAGAATGTGTACCGTGAATTACATTTCTAAACCGAATAGTTCGAGTAAATGCGAAATTCGAAGAATAAGTAAATAAATTTAAGGAGAATAAGAGCGCATGCTTGAATATAAAAAGAAATACTTCCACAGTTATTATACTTAGTATTTATATAAATAGCTGTTCAAAATAGCCAGAATGTATTTTGAATTTCAGGATCAGGTATGGAAATTAATGATGCATTTTAGATTAAATTCCAAAAATCCGATACTATAAATATGGAAAGAAATGAAGTCAGTGTTCGGACAAGTGACTTGATCTTTTCGTGTTATTTAGATGGAAACGGTTAAAGTCAACCGTAAATAAGTTTGCTAAGGAGTGGAAGATAAATACTCTGAATCCATACTCTCCATTAAATGCATACAATCAATCATTATGTATACATTTAATAGAGTGTATAATCTTATATAACGAGTAAATAAGTCACTTTCTGAAGTTACTGCGGTTCGATATACAAGATCGCTTATATTTTATTATGGGAAGAAACCTCAAAGTAGTCAGATGTGATGGATATTATACAACATTCAATACAGTGAGACCAGAGCATTCTATAGTTATAATGTTAACACTGTACATTTGCTTAATAGCCATACGCCTAACGTCCTTTCTAAAAATATTCTTCTGAAGACAATGGAATACAGTTTTTATTCTTCAATTCATTACTCCTCATTCGTTTGCCTTTTTTATCAGAGCTTACTTTTCCTACAAGGGATGTGAATTTGTACTTTTTCATTGAATTCCGAAAAACATGAATATTTGAAAAATGATTGCACAATTTTTATATAATAAGGGCGAGGATTCTAGTTCTGCAGTTTGTTCTATGACATTCGAACACCACGTACTTCCTGGCAATATCTTAGAAGTGTTTATATAATTCCAAGATATTTGATGAAATAAAATTACATTCATCAGAATATTACAAATTATTAAAAAAGGACAGGATCTTCATACTTTAGCGTTTTTATTACTAAATAAATGTAGGAATAAAATATTTCCTAACAATTTAAATATTATGATTAATAATCCTTGATTTTTTTATAATGCTTTAATTTAAACGGGTTGCTGTTACAATTTATTGCCGCATCATTTTAATGTTCAAAGTAAATGGACATTTTACACACAAAAAAAAATATGATTCAAGTCGGCATTGAGGATATGCACTTTATACGACTTCACACCATTAGACATATGCATATAGTCAATGAACGGAACAAGTGCAATATTACCAAGGCTTAATTATTTCTATGTATGTTTAATGTTAAATTATAATAAAGCAACATTAGGGAGATTTGGGGACGGAACAAGTAATTTTGAATCGCGGTCACATGACGAGGACGACACCTGAGCTGGCGCGCCCCTCTCCATTCTTCCACACCATACCATCCGGAGGTCGTTTGGCCCCGACGGATTTAACGTGCAACAAACCCGCTTACACGACTGTTCTTTGGTGGAATCGGGTTTCAAACCTGTCACCCTCGGTTCCGAAGTCGAGACTTTACCACCAGATCACCGTGACCGCACAAGATTATTAAAATATATTTCAGAATTTTTTTAAAAAACATTTCGTTATGGGAACCCTGATTCAGAAGATATGAATTGTAGTGTGAGCTAAAATTGAACATAATCAGCACTTAAAGGTGAACAAGCTGGATTGCAAAAGGCGATTCAGTTAGAAATGCTATAACATAATAAAAATTTTCATTTCATATTCTAGTATTTATTACTTCCGGTATTACAACAGCAGAAATAAGAGACTTACTGGTGGGGGCTGGACGCTGAGCCGAGGCCGTTTAGGAAGGGGACGCTGCAAAGTAAAATTTGAAAATTAAAACATTTCCAAAAATTTATGACAAAGTTTTTCATACAGCGATATTAATAAATAAGTCAAATCATGAAAGTTTAATTACGAATGCAATATTACTTTCAGTAGAAATAAAAAGGATATTTACCGTGGCGTGGGGGCATTCCTCTTCCGCATGCCTCCGTCGAGCTGGGACCTATAAACGAAGTAAAAAAAGCGAAATTAAAAAAATTTCTAAAAGAAAATCATGGCAGAGTGGAGACACAATTAAGAATATAATTCAAAATTAGTTGAGACAATTTTTAAACATTAAAAAAATGGCCTCAGCACTTCCAGAATAACTTGTATTAACATTCAAAGTGTTATTTTATTGTAGTGTGAAATTGATGAATGTTTTATGTCCGAATCTGATTATTCTAAAAAACCATGAAGTGAAGATAGCTGTCTACTTGAAATTTAACTCGGAAGGTTTCCAATCATTTACAAACAAAAAATATATTCTCAAATCAAAAATCACATTTCATTTTTTTTATTTTCGGTTTTAGTCCTGTTTAAGTCACATGTTTCATTTATCTAATATTTAAATCGTTTTTCTTCTGATAAAATGATCCCTGTTCTTAACTTATTTATAAAGAATTTGTTTTAAATAATAAACAGGTAGTTAATGATTTCATAATTTGCTATTATATTTTCTTTTCTCTTTTTGTATGATCTGCATAAACTCATTTTTATTCTAGAAATAGATATATTATTGATAGTTAAGTGAGCATTATTATTTAGGTTTCTAGAGATTCTAAACAAAACTAAACTGAGCATTTTATAAGCAAATAATAATTGTCCGTATTATAAGAATTAGGATCTTATCCATATCTATTCTATACACATATACACTATACACATATTTCTATACACATAATAAATGCAATTACTGAAATAATCATGAGATTCATTTGTGACATTAATGGCTAAAAAATCGTTTTACATATCAGGTTTATTTGCCAATGGTTCACATTTTTAATATTGTACATTTTAGGGCTCTGATAGTCGTATGATTTTTACCATGATCAGAACATAATTCATATTTCAGAATTATTCTTCTATATAAGAATGAATGAAATATAACTAAAAAGACATGACTATTCTTTCACCAATTTTATATAAATTTAGTTGTGCATTTTATATAATGGAAATTTTGCTCGGTTTTAAAGTAAAAGCATTACCAGCAATTAACATGTGTTTCAATTCCATGTTAGGATTTCATGAAATAAGAATTTATTCTTATAATATTTTATTATTGATCTTTTCTTATATAATCATAGCTAAGTTTTAAATAAAACAATATGCTTATTTTTCTGAGTTACGAAATTAAAGATGGCACACGACGAAACAAATTTGTTTCACTTAAAAATTTAGCAAATTCAATGTACAATTTTGGTAATAACGGATACACTTCAACTTTATCACTAATCATTTACTAATTACACATGAAACTGGTAAGAAAGCCAGCATTATGATTTTGGTGTGATTACTGATAAATTTCTGACACTTATAGAATAAACAATCCAAAATAAATTGAAATACATCTATTTAAAAATATTTAAACAGAACCAATCTTGAATAAGAGTATATTCCAATCGGAAATCAATACTCGATTAGTCAGTAAATAAAAACTTATATGGAAAATGATTCTGTATGCATATACTGATTTTTATTTGCCTTGAAAGTACCGAGACCATTTTGATATTTTTAATTCTAATATACTAATATTCAGAAATGAAATAATTAAAAAGAAATTCAAAAGCATTATATAATTCAAAGCCAAATTATTGGAAAAATTTATTCTGATAATTTAATAAGCTTATACTTGTATCACGTTTTCAAATGTTGTAACTTCAAAAAATAATGTAACTTTATAATGAGTTCAACATCCACAAATGCAAATAAACAAGCCTACCTCCCAAGAAAATTGAATTAGATATCAAGGGGTGTATTATTGAAATAAGTACCTAAATATACATATTATCTCTTAAGGGTTCATTAATGTTATTTGTGGAAACTTTCTTTAAATATATAGAACATGAATATGTTTGCTTAGTTTAATGTAACACTGCATGGAATTTGTAAAAACTTTTTTTTAATTTATAGAACATGAAAATATTTGTTTAGTTTAACATAATAGAGCAAATCATGTTAAAACTTGTAAACATCAAAGTCAAATGATTGGCACATGCAAGTCTATTAGCACGAAATGTCCAACAACATTATTACGATATCATCACAGTACTGCCATGATTCAGAATATGTCGAAGAACATCTCGGAGATATTCGAAAATATCTTGTTCTAATAGATATTATTTTGAAAAAAAAAATTGCTCACTTCTTCCCATAACATCAAATCTGTCTTTACTACTAATAAAAATGTGTGTGTATTGTGTGTGCGTGTCCTGGCGCTCTTCAAGTCAGGTAGTATGAGTTACAAAACTTGATGATAATGCTTTGTAGGATTGAAACGCGGTCCTCGAAACTTTTTTGAAATTCTAGTTTTAATTTAAAATTAAGCGAAGTTTTAACGCTTTTTCACCATAAATATAATACAAAAAAAATGATTTTACATCATGTTAAATTTCAAAAATTGTCTTTCTAAATTATTCTCTTAATGCAATTATTTTCTGACTTAAAAATCAAGTTTTTTTTGGGCTTAAATTCAAGCATTAGATCATAACATTGCTCTTAAATTCAAACCATTTCCATTGTTTCGTCATATATCGTATGACTTTTTTCTATAGTTGAAAGCTGAAGATAGATTTTGTTTAATATTTATGTAGTTTACGAAATAAAAGAAAAAATAAAATCATAATACCACGAAATTTACTAGATAAATCAAGTATATATTTAGGTTCTTAATAGAACTATGGTGTCATAGAACTAGTCTCCATTACAAAGGGACAGAGATTATGTAGAACAAATAAAGTACCATGGTTTTAATGTCTGACAATTTGAAAGAATCACTGACGTGAAATCATATCTAAACCTTTTAAATGAAATTAAATGCAATCAATATTACCGGCAAACCAGATGATCGTCATAAACGGTGAGTGATCAATAATATAAAATATGTTAAATATTACTTCTACAGTTTGATATTTCGCATCAGAATTTAGCTTTTTGAAAAAAAAATTGTAATTGCTTTTGATTTCTTTGTTAGTAAGTCAATGAAAGATTTTTGGGTTTTATAGAAATTTTCTAATTAGGAAGGTTTTCAGAAAGACTGTGCCATTTGAAATATCGCATAACTTTCTTTGAAATACAAGACTAATAATGTAAAAATTTACACAGAACTCCCAAAGCATTCAAGTTATAACAATCTAGTCAAATACCCCAAGTATAAATCCTCAGCAGCGAGAATAAGATCCGGATGACAATTAAATTTCTTTCACTTTTTTTCCAAGATTTTGGTATTTTATAATTATTAGCAAAAAATTCTTATTATAAAAGTTCAAACCTGTTGCGGTTGTCCCAGCTGCGGGTTTAATTTCAGACATTCGTTCTTCCAAAAGTCCGCCCTGCGTCTCTCGGCTTTACTTTTTTTCTTTTCTAATTCATATAACTGAAATGGAAGAAGTCAACTTCAGTATTCGAATTAAAGGATGGGCAGAATACAAATAAAAACAGAAATTACAATTTATTGTTAAGTCAAAGTTCAGCACAAATAGGTATTTTAAAAAAAAATCAAAATAGGAAATTTAATCTAAATATTAAAAAGTAAAGAATTTCTTGCTACGAAGAAGAGCTTACAACTGTCCTGAGAACTATAATAATTTCTAAAATTTTCGAGTTTTCCCCCATCGTCTGACTTCATTGATGTTTTTAAAACTTTAGTGAAGCAGCATCGTACAAAATTAAATATTAGAAACCTTTTTTTTTTTTTTTTGTTAACAAGTTTACTAAAAGATCGTATGAATATCATTTATTTCTAAAAATATCACACTTTTACTTTCTACATTCATTTCACACAATGTGTCTGAATTTTAATAAAAAAATTTTTTGTCTCCTTTTCTAAAATTTAACTTGTCTTATTAAAATAAAAAAAAAAAACATGACCTACCTTTTTATAATCAGGAATATTTTCTGTAAAGAAAAAGAACAATTAGATATTTTGAATTCAACAAAATCAATTAAAAGTAAAATATTAAAAGACTATATACAAACATAGCTGTATAATCAGTAAGTATTTTTCTGTAATTGTACTTAGTTGACTAAGAATTCTATAACAGTAATTAGAATTTGAAATTAAATTTTCTTTGATATGTGTTATATAGATGTATGAATATAGTTTTCTCGGTGTACGACCTGTTATAAATTATGAGTTCAAAGAAATTCTAATTTCGCTTCACAGAAAGCCTACAAGGAACGATTCTAGACATTGTTTGAAACTGAATATTATTGTTTGCATATTGTAAGAGCTTTTTCAAATCCGACCCCATTTTTGATGTTGAACATATAAATTTTCATTATTAACATTTCTTCCGCTTATTCTTACGTTCCGTTTTTTATACAACATGACATCATTACGCGTAAAAAGATTGAACATGCTTTATTAAGTAATAAAATAAAAATGTGATATACACACAATGTAATATGCGTGTATACATAACATTTTGATGGAGTGATAATTTTTCTTCTGTTCTAAAAATAATTCTCTAATTACTCGAATACCGGGTTCACTGTAACTTCCAAGTTGCGCAAACTATTATTTTGCTGCAGTGATCAAAACACGACATCAGGATATTCTATACTAAAATTGTATATGCAGGAGAGTATTGGAGGTTCTTTCGGCGGTTCACATGCAGAACATATGTAAAGCTATTAAAATAATATAGCTGGTTTCACAATTGAATGCTTGAAAATGCTTTATTGAGAGAACCACGTACAAGTTAAGTATAAAGGTTTATTGAAATTAAAAATTACGAAAAATCTCGAAAGACCACTTATTTGGGCACTTCATTATGCTACAGAATTCATCTTCACAATTGCTTGGCATATGAAAAATTCATCACCAAGCCATGAACAAGAATGGCTGAATCGAGTACCTAGCAAGTCCCTCTTCACGCCAAAAAATCCATATGATAATTAAATTTATCAGCGTAAATGAGTCTGCTTGCCTCCCTAGCTCTCAACATCAAGTGTCATACTCAAAGACTAAGGGGGAAAAAGCACCAGTTTCGTCACATACATTTGCATTCATAAAAATGAGTTTTTCTTTGTTACCATTAACCAAATTATTTTCCATTTGATTTTTATAACTGCATCCGCATCCACTTTGTCATGATAACAAGTGCTCACAGAATTCAAGTGTTTTTTCATACATTTTATCTTTCTGCATATTATTCCAAATATTTTTTTTCTTTAATTTTTCAAAGTTGAAAATCCTTATAAACCGTTTCATTTTATTATCATTTCTTATCTATTTGTAAATTCCGTACATACTTATTTTTGTTTCTTCTACTGTAAATGTTTTGGTATTTAATAAAATTCCCGTAACATGCCCATCAAACAGTTTATTGACATGGTTACGGATACGGAGGTATGAGAGGGCGTTCTGTTTGCCAATTCAGACTAATTTTGTTAAAATCAATTTATTTCTATGGTCATTTTATATCTAATTTTATATTTATTGTTGGCAAAATGTCCATAATAGAAATTTTCACCGTTTTCCCCTTTTTTAATTCAATTCTTAATATTTTAAATTTCAAGAGCATAGTTGACCAATGTACTCTTTTTTGTAAACAGATACGAAGAATGCTCTCTGTGTTAAAATAATCAAATTTTACTTTTTATGGATCTGATATCTGCTGAATAAACATCCGATCTAAAAAGACGTAAATCTGCAATTTTTTTTCAGGATCTCAGTTTTATTTATCTAAGTTACAGTTTTCGTAATGATGTGCATAATAACATTTTTTTTAGGTTGATGTTCAAGAAGCCCTATGCTCTCATATTTACAAAAATTTCAAGAACAAATATTTTGATAGTCTTCAAAGTGTGTATTTAAGAAATTTATAGTATAAGCAGGCGAATTAAAATGGTTATTGGTTATAAAGAACCAAAATGCCTTTTAAATATTTGGCGTGAAAATTAAAAAGACGAAAGAACTTACCCTGATCCCGAGAGACAGGTGTTTGCAGGATGAAATACGGTCTTATGGAAGCATTATTAGTCTAAAAAAAAGACGGAAAGAGAAATTTAAGTAAGGTAAAACTTCAAGTAAAACAAAAGCAGAGAAGTAAAATTTCAGTTTGGACGCTTAGATATCAATTCGTCAAAAGATAATTCTTACTGACCTATTCAAAATTTACTAACACGACATAAAAATGAGCAATCTTTAATTGTTAAATATATGACAAGGCAACAAATCAGATTTATTAATATTCAAGATGAAATGGAAATCTTGAAAATGTTTAAAAATCCGTTTCAAACCAAGCGAAGATACGCATGGATAGAATGAATACAAGCGGTATCAAATGCTTTTGATCTCGAAGCAAAAATTTATTGGTTTCAAATTCAAAATAAAGTCCCAGTTGGTTATAAGAAAATAGATTTCTGATTGAAATAATTGAATTTCTAAAAGAAATATAATTTTAACTGAAAAATAGAATTTCACAACCGTTTTCTGATATAGAGTAAACTGTAAAACTGATATTTTTAAAGCACTTTTGTATTTCAGGTTGACGTCGTATTTTCGATTTTTTGAAATTCGAAACGAAATAAACACAATTATAGATTAAATTTTGAACTTAGTGTAATTTAGCTTAATTATATTAACGTCCCGTTTTAAAGCAACACTAGGGCTATTTTGGGACGGAATTCGTAATTCGGAACCGCGCTTAGACGGTGAGGACGACACCCAAGCAGGCACCCCCTTCCCTTCTTCAAACTTTCACACCCCATCAGCGAGAGGACGTTTGGCCGCGACGGATTTAGCGTGCACCAGACCCGTAGATACAGTTCTTAGTTCTTCCGACAGTTCTTCAGTGGAATCGAGTCTCGAACCTTAAACCCTCCGGTTCCGAAATCGGCAAGCCATCACGGCCTATATTATGAGCTATCAAGTTATAAATGTGCATATTGCAGAAGACAAGATTGCCTGTCTTCTAACAACCTGTTGGAAGAAAGAATTCCAGTTGTTTGATTTCCGGATTTAACAGGTTTGTACCTACATTTCCGTCATAAGTTAACTAAAAGATGATTTCATATATATTATTGCTATGTAACTTAAGAAATCTCAAAGAATTTTTTTGTCAAATACTATATAGATTTTCGTAAATAAAATCCATGTGGATTTATTATTTTTTCCAAAATATATTCCTTAAAATATTTCCGATATAATTTCCTTCCTAATTATTAATATTTTATTTGACTCTCATTGCGAGATTAACTATTTGAAATACTGCTACCATATTTTCCTAATAAAAAGGTTTCATTTTATCCCAATAGTTGCGCAGTAATAATTTTTATATCTTTAAACGCGAAATTATATTTCAGCATATACCTAATTTTTTGGGGATGAAATGAAATAATCATAGGATGAAAAATCAAATTTGAATTCATGAACAGATTTGAAATAAGCAAAAATAATTTATAACAGCGGTCAATTATCAGAAACATTTTTCAAAAGACATCCGACTTCTAATTTTTCGTTTTCACAAACATTTATGCTAAGGCACGATTGTCATAACATTACAAATCTATGTAATCTTGTATACAAGAAATATTAAAATTTGGACTCAACTTTTAATAAAAAGTCAAAGATTTTGCAAGCGGGAATTTACAAAAGTATTTTTTTTTCCAACTTCTTTCCTGATTCAACTCAAATTGATGCATATTACATTTATTAGAATGCTACCTCATTTTCTAAACTGACATCTCCAGCATACACACCCTAAAAATTGGTTTCTAAAAGAATCTTAAAGACAGTTTTTGTATTAAAGATTTATTAGTTTGTTTAATGATATGCGTATTTAATACAAAACAAACCTAAAAACATTTAAACCAGCATAAAGTTAAAGTGTACGTACACACTAAAAGATTTTTTTTTAAATTTTTACTTTAAAATTCCAGTTTTTTCACAGTATGTCATTAGTATATTTTAAATTCATTTCAGTGAGAAAAAAACCATATTACACTAATTAATATTTAATGAGCTAATTAGCAAATTTTTTGAAACATATCTTAAATTCTAATTTGTACAGACACACAATTCTAGTTGGAAATTATGTCTAATATTAGTCTTCAAGTTGTCTGCCTCAATCAAGTTATAAAAATATGTAGTTTTACCAATTTTTTCACCAACAATGAATAGAAAAAGCGAGATTTTTTCTGTGATTTTAACTTTTAAACAGCTATTAAAAATTTATTTCTATAAATATAAATTTTATTCACGGACAAAACATCCACTGTTTCATACAGATTTTGATATATAAATAATTATATTTAATTAATTTCTTGTTGAGTTATGATTGTTTGAATGAAGCAACATAGTGCAAAAATATCATTCTTCATGAAATGAGTTAAAGAAACCGAAACTAGAATTTTTAGTGAAAGTACTTCAAGAAAAATAATTATAACTCGAGAAATATTCCGAATAACAACATCTTCGTAATTTGAAAGAAAGGATCAGAAAACATTTTGAAGCAATAAAAAAATATTCGATATTTTGAACAATTTTCGAAGTTTCAAGTGTGTACGTACACGTTAAAAAAAATGCAATTTCAATTATTTCGGTTCCAAATCTGTTTCCTTTAACTTAAAAAATTTTGAATTATTTTGTGTTCTCAATCCCGTGTTCACAGAACGGATTGCAAAATCAACGTACAAAAAATAGAAATAAAATGCACATGTTTTTATGCACATGAGAATATAAATGTTTCAACAAATAAGAATATCTGCTATTTTTAATTGCAACATATAAATTAAACCTCCAACTGATTAATTCTTCATTTTCTCAAGCTGGAAATATATAAATTTTCTATTACATCCCATTTTTTTGCAGGCTAGAAAGTTTATTTTTCACTATTTTAGACTTGAATTATATAATACTATTATCCAATAACGTATGGTTGTTTCCTTCGGCTCAACTATTTGAACCCGTTTGTCAATGTTGCATCTAAATTAGCGAATTTTAAAAACGCTAGTCAGAGCTTCGATGATATCTTAGTAAATACTGACTTTAAATTAAAGGTACATTAAAGAAAATAAAAATTGAAGGAAAAGTGCATTTTTTCTTCGCTAGATTTGATCCCAAAATTGATAACATTTTCAATTTTGATCTCAGACCACATGTCAATTTTTATTTCGAAAATTTATTGCGCTTTGGCTCATCTAGTTTATATATTTGCGAATTGATAGACATAATACCGAAAATGTGTTTTTCAAATTTATAGAGGTTTAAAAACGCGAACGTTTGGATTGAACATTTTGTTTGCAATTTGTACTTTTACATATCTAATATGCGAGAAAAGAATGTACAAGTTTAAATGTTCAAATTCAATTCTTTAATTATATTAGATTCTTCAATATGCTCAGTATTTTAATACAATGTATAGCCATTACTAATTCGATGCAAGTTAATATTTTCAAGCAAAGCGCCCGTTAGTTTTTTCAACTAAAAAGAAAAAAGGTTAACATCTTACAGGTTTAAACACACTGCTTTTGAAAGGACGACAGATGTCCAAGCAAGACGATGGCTTCTAATGCAAGTGCTGAAATGCAGCAATTAAATTTTAACTATTTAAAAATCCAATGTAGATTTCATTTTCAACAAAAAAAGTATTTCGAACCCTTTGATTGTGGATCAGGATTGCATTATCTAATGGGATATTTTTACAGAAGACGCAATGCTTCGGGCATTTAAAATCGGCCTGGGCAGTTGTATACTGTAAAAAGAACAGTTACAGGTGCTTCTACAGTCACGAATATAGAATACTAATAATTATACTGTTGCATTGAAGGTTTAGTATTTGCGTTTATTAATTACAAAAATAAATTATGCAAACATTCAAACAGTTGCCAACCAAGACAAACCACAACAGAACTCTGCTAATTCCCCAAGATTGAAATTAGTAAGCTTCACTAGAACGTTGAAAGTAAGTTTTGTGCTAAAATTTAAACAGAAATAGTGTTTCGACATAATTTATTAAAATATATGTTCTTTTCTAATTTTATTCATTGTCGGAATCAAAAAAGCATCTTACTAACTCGATGAACGCTAAAGAGAAAATTCTAAAAATAATTTCATAAAAGTTCGAAAAAGCAAAATATTTTTAATTAGAATTAGACTAATGAAAATCACTTATTTGTTTATGAAGTAATATAATAATACGATTAAAAAAAATCAAAATTCTTTTAAAACGGTTTCAAAACTATTACTTCAAATTGTATTGAAAGAAATTTTAATTATATATTTTTTTCAGTAATCAGAAAATCTAAACCATGGCTGGCACTAAGAGAATTGGTCCGATTTTGTCGCCAACGATTCAAAGTAATGTTTAAGAATACAGGATATATATTTGTAAGGCCGCTTGACCACAACCAATCAGTATTGCCAAGAGATATCGCAAAGTAAAACATTAATACAACCCACACCTTCATAATTGGAACGATTTCCCGACTTTTCGAATTTGAATTAGCCGATAAGTATGCTCTGCTTACTAGTCTGTACGAGAATAAATTTCAGTATTACTTTCATTTAGCGTAATAAGATGCAGTTCAACAAAGTTGAGGTGACTAAATGATCCAAATACGGTCGGCGAATATTAGGTCTTCGAAAGAGATGTTTATTTGTAAACCTTTAAATTTTCTTAAAATTCATATAGTAGGCACGTAACTCAACAATGAAACAATACCCATTTCAGCCAAAGGGCTCCAAATGAAACCCTTCAACTTTTATTTGTTCAAGCTGCCAAATTTGCAACGAAATTAACTACATTCCTTCCTATAAATAGGGACCATTAAATATCTTCCCGGGAAAGGAAAAAATATATTAAAATAGGAAACGAAAGGATAGAAAGTCAAATATACAACATTTGATAATTTTTACCGCTGTTTAAATCAAGTATTTCAGCTAAGATTACCAATGGTATGTGATAATGAGTTCAACATTATAATTTAATTTTTTTTTCTAATTAATAATCAATTGAAAATAATCGTAAAGTTCAAATATTTGGAAATCTGAAATATGATCTAATTTTAAAGCTACAATAAAGACTTGATTGCTGACTTGAGGTATAAGGGTTTATATATAGCTAAAGCTTAACGAAAATTTATTTGTAAAACGCTTAATATAAAATAAACATTTTCTATTCAGTTTACTGGTTTTGCATACAATTAGACATACCAATCTTAATTATACTTATGAATTCCATAGCTAATGAATTCCTCGTTAATAATTTCAATGCAAAATCTATTTTTAGTGAATAAAATCATTTGCCATTATACAATATTAAAAGAAATTTTATTTGAAAATTTGTATAAAAGAGATCAAACACAATTGATTTCCGACAATGGTAAGCACTTTAACATGCAATCAATAATTGCAATATGTATTAACATTTCGGTACCGCAAGATGCGTTTAATCCTCGAATTCAGTTGACACATCTAATTAGATGATTTTTCATTATATTTAATTATACGTATCATAGACATATTCTAGTATATTAGTATAGATAACAAAATAGTATTAGATAAACAATAACATTATAATAATGCTTTGGCAAAATTACTGGAAACTTTCCCATGCATTTAAAAAAAAAAAAAGGACTTGTCGGAAAAAGTTCAAGTCTTTCAAATACATTTGAAAATACTACTTTGAAGAAGGCTCATTTTTCGGTAGTTTTCTTTCAAAAATTAACGAAGTTTAAATAGGTTTTTCAAATACAAAACCATCAGAACATTCATTCAAGGCAATGTAATCAGGCATGCGACAACAAACTGATTCCAAAGCAATAATTTGAAACGGAATAGCTTCTGTGCAACATTGCAGAAAAAAAAATATTCATACTACAATTTAAAAAACAAATAATCATACACTTAGTTACGAGATATATATAATAAATTTGATACAATTTTCGATGGAATTGCATACTTTTCTGAAAATTTCAATAAAAATTTCGAAATTTATGAAATGGTTAGTTGGTTCTTCATTGAATAATTATTTCTAAATAACACATATGCTCACATAAGGAATCATAAAAATGTTAAAAGTGAGAAATAACTTATGTACTAATTCATCAGTTATATATACACACTTAAGTAAAAATTTTAATATTAAATAAAAATTAATTTTAATTTCATCAATTCAAAATAAAAAATAGATGCAATAATATTTCTAGAGAATAAATAAAAAGAAAAATTTGAACTCACATTTGTGGAATAAACCATCTTCAAAATTTAGTAAGATAACAGTAAGATACAACGTTCAAAAGCATTCAAATCAGAAATATGAGAAAATCGGATTTTCAGAACTTAGCTAAAATAGTGGCAACCCTAGTGCAAATCTAGTGAGGCCAACATTTTTAATTTTTCCTCCTTCTTACTTCCAACCAAATCTAATTGCTTACGTTTAAAACTTCACTTTGGCTCATTGAAACGTCGCCAAATGAGAGAATTTTAAGATGTGATGTCACAACTGCTGCCATGAAATATTTGAGACGTACACTTGGCAAAGCTGAAAATGAAACGATGTTCTACTTTTAATTCTAAGATTCGAATGCATCATTGATAGAACATACGAAGAACTCAAAACCTTTAGGTTTAACTATTAATACTCATTTAGCACAGTTCATTCTTTAAGAAATTTCCAAGGAAGTAAATTGTTTTCCTTTTTTTGTTTTTAATATTTTACCTGTATTTGTATGTTTTCTTTGCTTTCTGAAAGAAAAGCAAAATTATCAAATTGGTACTAAATATATTTATGAGATGTTCAAGGTAAGCAAAACTAATTCCCAAAACTGAAAATCCCCAAATAGCTAAACACTTATGCTACGTTCAAGCAATTACGGATATTCTAATGAGATCTCAAATTAGAATCATCACATCTCGTCAAGATTTTTGTCACACAAGAGTGATTAAATTAATGACCTCATCGATCTTTAAAAAAAATTAGAAGTATAATAAATAGTATTAATATCCACGAATTAAGACGTTTTGGATAAAGGAAAAGCTCAATTTATCCTTCAAAATCCATGTTAGTCTCAATTTTGGTATCATAATTTCAGAAAATTCCTTCTGACAGCGGAATTTTTTAAAATCACTGTTTACTTGCAATGTTTGCAAATAAGTTCAAATATTTTTCAAAAAAAGTGAACTGATACTATACATTACATAATATGACATAATAAATAATTTTAATGGTAAAAATAAACACTCTAAACTGGAGAAAACGCGGAATACAATAGAAAAGGAACTAATTACCAACCCACGGAAATCGCGAGATAAACAGCAGACAGAGTAATTTTGTTTATTGATAATCTGAAGCAATGCTTAAAATGCTTTTCTTTTTCGCATCCAACACAGAAATGCAAGAAGGATGCAGTATGTGGCAAATGCGATGAAAAAGGATCACCTCTGTAACTTGCCTGCATTTACATATATTGACTGCCCATACAAGCATAAAGTAGATATTAATTGGCTGTAAGGGTTTGTGGCGAAAGCTTAAAAGCCAGTTAACAACTACGCTGTACGAGCAATTGCTTTTGTATCATGGTCATGTTACTGGACTGCGAACCACAAGGTCCCAGGTTCTATCCTCGTTCATCGCATCACGATTCGCCACAGGTTAAAAGAAGAAATTTTTTGATTCAAATGTTTAAACCCTCTTATATGTATTGAATTTTGGCGACTTTTTGTACTTTCTAATACAAAACCTAGCATTTCGGAAGTCTGTAAGGATTAAATGCCATGACCAGCGGAAAAACGCATATCGAAAGAAGAACTGACCAATATGTTTAAAGGTCGTATCCGCAAACTAAGAAATTAATCCAAACTGTAATTTCAGATCAAACTAAGAGTTTTAACTCTATGTTCGAGCACTTCACTAAAAGTATCCTTCCAATATTTTCGATGGGGCTTCAAAATATTTATTTAGTTTAAAATATTTATTTATTTAGTTTCAAAATATTTATTAATTTAATAGCAATTTAGTTTAATTAAAGAAGAGGGTCACCCACATTAAAGAAAGGGAAAAAAACCTGTCCAAAGCTTTTGTCACCCCTGAAAATTTTAATTCCAGAATTTTAAATAAAACCTTTACTTTCAAAGACAGGCATTTTTTTCAGTTTCAAATTTTTTTAACGTATCTGGTGGAATGAATCTCTCAAGTGAAGTTTAATTTCCTCTCGTCTCTCTCTCTTTCGTTCGGGGTAGATCCTTTTTTGTTTCAGCTAATCTCTTGTTGCATTTTTTCCCTTATTCTTCCGTTGATGGCTTTTTGTCTCACCATAAGCAAATGTAATGCGCCAAGCAATAAATTACCCTTATTTTTTTTTAACTTTTATAAAGACATAATTATGAATCTCTGGAAAAAGACAAGTAAGTCTTAATGAAATTTCCCCCTCAGGGGCTCACCTACTATGGGTGAGTACGGGTGTCCCAATCCCGAGGTTCCCAGGGATCTTTACTCCCTTTAGGTTTACTCTCCTCTGCGCCTTCTGCTGTCGCCTTTTTTTTCTTTCCCTCGACGGCAAGCGAGGGAGCTCTCCATGAGATGCTGTCGCCGCTCTGTTTGCTTCTTGCTTCTCATGGACAGCCAAAACCCCACGTGTTGGCCGTGCGTGGCAACCCATTTGAAAGACGGGTGGTGCACTGTGGTCCCCGGTGTATCAATCGGCTGGTACCTAGTCACCTGAGTGGCTAGTCTGCTAGGGATCAAGCGAAGGGGTTACTCCTTGGGCTTGGCGTTAAGGGTGGTCACTGTCCCCGGGGGTAACTCCCAGCGTATAGGTACCGATTAGCACTAGGGTGGATGCCGAGGCTGGGAATAACCAGAGCCGGTAATTGCCTTCCCTTGTTGGGCTCCGTGGTGGGCGGTGCCATCGGACCCGAATCATTATCTATGTCGTATGGGCTCCTCCAAACGTGCTCCCTTTAGTGGGCGTCAAAAAGTACAAATTTCTCCTAATTTTGAACAACATTTTGACCGATATTTTGTAATTAAACGTGTATCTGACAAAAACGAATCTTTTGACACAGTGTCTCCTTTCCTAGTGCAGAAATCTATCTCCGCAACAGTTGGGGAAGTTGCATCTATTAAAAAAATGAAATCTGGTGACTTGCTTATAGAGGTCAGTACTCGAAAGCAAGCCCAGAATATTCAAAAAGTGAAAGCTCTCGCCACGATCCCTGTTACTATCAGCCCTCACACATCGTTAAACACATCTCAAGGTGTAATTACTTGCGGGGAAATATTTAACCTACCTTTAGATTATATTCAAGAAGAGTTAAAACCACAAGGTGTTATAAAAGTTCGCCGCATTACCATCCGGCGAGAAGGACAAATACTTGAAACTAAGCATCACATCCTCACTTTTAAGTCTCCAAAACTGCCAGATTTCATATATGCAGGTTATATCAAGCTACCTGTCCGACCATATATCCCAAACCCACTTAGATGTTTCAAGTGTCAGCGTTTTGGGCACTCTAAAGCTAATTGCCGCGGAACTGTTACTTGCGCCCGTTGCTCTGAAAAAGGGCATGAAAGCCAACAATGTTCTGCACCAGAGAAGTGCGTAAACTGCAAAGGTGAGCATACTTCTTTCTCTCGGTTATGTCCACGCTGGAAACTTGAAAAACAGATCACCACTACAAAAATTAAAGAGGAAATTTCTTACCCCGAAGCAAGAAAGAAAGTACTTGCACAGACACCGTTACCTGGTGTAAGCTATGCATCCGTGGTCCAGAAAAGCTTCTGTGGAAACTGCACTAGGAAGACTATACAATTAAAATCTCAAAAATCGTCGGATTCAGACACAGAAGAATCCATAAACAATATTTCTGACTCTGGAAAGCCAGAAAAAAAGCAAAAAAAATCGAAATCTGACAAATCCCTAAAATTAAAACTTGCAAAGCGAGGACTGTCAAAGTCAGACCTATCTTCGAAACTGAAGAAAAATGTTTCTAAAAACTCTGTAGCTTTGGGACTCGCTAGTCAAGGGATAGCTCATAGAGATTTAACATCAATTTTTGGAGGCATGCAAAACAGTCCTGATCTCAAACTCCATCCTTCTGAGGATGAGGATGAATTTGGGATGAATTGCGATATTTCAGCAACACAAACCACTGCCAATATTTCCCCTTCTGCAACTAGAATTTCTTAATGGGTACCTTTCTTTCTTGGAATTGTCGCGGCATTCGGTCTAAAATACAAGACATCAAATCTATTTTTAACCAATTTCATCCTATTTGCTTCGGTGTTCAAGAGACTTTCTTGACGCCTAACATCCCACTTAAATTAAGAGGCTATAATTGTGTGCGGAGAGATACAGACACTGGATCTCGTAATTCGGGTGGTATTTGTATCTTTACTTCAAATTTGTATCCTAGTGCACCTCTTGCTTTACATACTTCTTTACAGGCTGTGGCTGTACAAGTTCGCATACGAACGTTGGTCACAGTCTGCTGCATTTACTTACCGCCTCATGATGTCATATGTCAGCAAGAACTTGATAACTTAGTAGACCAGCTTCCTTCACCTTTCATTTTATTGGGAGACTTCAATGGACATAGTACTTTGTGGGGTTCAGATAATACAAACTCTCGTGGACGACAGATTGAGCAGTTTATTGCTAACAACTGTCTCTGCCTGCTCAACAGTCAAGAGAAAACTTACTTCCACGAACCCACACGTAGCTTCCATAGTCTTGATCTGGCCATATGTACACCTGAACTGCTGCTATTTCTCACTCTAACAGTTAGCAATAATCTTTACGGCAGTGATCACTTCCCAGTTATTGTCTCCCACGTTGATGGAGGTGGTGCGACTACTTGTCCACCAAGGTTCTTATTCAAGCGGGCAAACTGGGAAGTATTCACACAATTAGCAGATATCACAGAAACTATGGTGAGTACTTGTGACATCACAGAAGCAGTACAACATGTCATTGACAGAATAATAAGCGCCGCAAATGCCACTATCCCGAAGACTTCCCCACGTCTGAAAAAATTTCGTAGAACGTGGTGGAATGAAGCTTGCCGCGATAGTCATAAACAACAAAAAAGATTATGGAACATCTTTCGAAGGTACCCGACAACAGAAAATCTTGTTGCGTTTAACGAGCCAAAGCCCTTGCTCGTCGAATTCGTCGCCGTAGTCAGAGGGAATCTTGGATTAAATTCGTATCATCTATCACATCCTCCACATCCAGTAAGCATTTATGGAAGAAAGTAAAGGCTGCCAGTGGAATATATTGCGAAACCTCTATTCCTGTTTTAAATACAGGAAATAAGACGCATTCCTCTCCATCGGAAGTGGCCAATGCTCTCGGTCAAGCATTTGCACAGGTCTCCGCATCGGATTCGTATAGTCCTACTTTTCTGGCAATTAAGAATTCCGCGGAACGGTTGCATCTGCGCTTTAATGACCGATGTTCTTTTCCCTATAACTGTGAATTCAGGATGTTTGAACTGCAAATGGCCTTATCTCAAGCCCATGATACCAGTCCAGGGCCAGATGGGATCACATATATTATGCTCCGCCATCTGAATACAACTTCCCTTTCGAATCTGCTTGTATTATTTAACAGAATATGGCTTGAACGGAAGTATCCTTCACAATGGCGTGAAGCTATTGTGATCCCAATCTTAAAACCTGATAAGGAACCATCAAATCCTCTGAACTACAGACCAATTGCTCTGACGAGTTGCCTTTGTAAGACCTTTGAGCGCATGGTGAATACACGGCTTGTATATGAACTGGAGAAACAGGGATGTATCTCCCCGTTGCAGAGTGGTTTCCGTAGAGGTAGATCTACATTTGATAACCTCGTTTTCCTGGAAACCCAGATACGCAACACATTTGTTAGGAGGAATCACCTTGTCTCCATATTTTTTGATATTGAGAAGGCATACGACCGAGCATGGCGCTATGGCATACTTTCGACACTTTTTAAATTTGGTTTTAGGGGAAATCTTCCCATATTCTTGGAGAATTTTTTATCACATCGGACTTTCAGAGTCCGTGTAGGCAACTTTTATTCTGATTATTTTATTCAAGCTGAGGGAGTCCCACAGGGAAGTGTCCTCAGTGTTACACTTTTTATTGTTCATATTAGTCAAGTTTTATCTGTTTTACCTTCAACTGTTCAGGGATCACTTTATGTTGACGATTTGCAGATCTCATGTCAAAGGAGCAATATGAATTTAATCGAGAGACAATTGCAAAATGCAGTAAATAAGGTAGTGGCTTGGTGCGATAATAACGGGCATACTATCTCTCCGGAGAAGAGCCGATGCGTACATTTCTGCAGGAAAAGAAATATCCATTTAGATCCTGTCATTCAAATACGAAATACACCCATCTCAGTTGTGGATGAAATACGATTTCTAGGAGTGATTTTTGATCGAAAACTCTCCTTTCTTCCACATATCTCAAATCTGCGGAAGAAATGCGAGAAATCTTTAAATATTTTAAAGGTTCTCTCCAAAACATCTTGGGGGGGGCCGATCGGACATCTCTGCTCCATATTTACGAAGCCGTTATCCTCTCTCGCATGGATTACGGATGTATGGTGTATGGTTCCGCATGTGCTTCTATACTGCGACGCTTGGATACCATTCACCATTCTGCCTTAAGGATTTGTTCCGGAGCATTTCGTACCTCTCCCGTTGAGAGCCTCTATTCTATTTGCAACCAGCTACCTCTTGATTTAAGGCGTAAAAAATTGTCTGCCTGTTATTATTTCCGTACAAAATCTTTGTCCAGTCATCCCATTTCTAATATAACACTACCAGTTAGTCTTCGCAGACTATATGAGGCCCGTCCCTCTCACATTCTTCCATTTGGTGAGAGAGCAAAAGTACTTTTGCATGACTCGGGCCTTTCAAATGTTACAATTAAGACTGTAGATTTATTTTGTTTCCCCCCTCTGGGATATACCACAATTTTCATACATGAATCCCTTCTCAGGATTTACTAAATCGTCAAATGATCCAATTATTTTCAAATTCCTGTTTTTGCATCATCGCTGTCGTTATTCCTCCTTTATACCAATTTTTACGGATGGCTCAAAATCAGATGGCCATGTTGGATGTGGCATAATTCTTCCTTCTGATACAATGAACTATCGTTTACATAATTGCTGTTCAGTATTCACTGCTGAGTTGATGGCAATTTTCTGTGCTCTGGAAACAATTTCGCCCTCCTCTCAGCGTAACTTCATTATTTATACCGATAGTTTGAGTGCTCTGGAGACACTCTCGCACTATAGCAATCGGATGCATCCGATTGCGATTAGAATACTATTTACTTGGCGTCTCCTACAAAATAAAGGCTTTCATATCCTTTTTTGTTGGATCCCGAGTCACGTAGGCATTTCTGGGAATGAAGAAGCCGATTCAGCGGCAAAATCTGCTGACTCAATTTTGTCCCATAAACTTCCATATTGCGACATTAAGAGATTTTTCATTAAACATATTTATTCAACATGGCAATTAACTTGGGATTTGAAGACGGAGAATAAACTTCATTCCGTCAAGCCTACAGTTGGTTTATGGCCTGTTCACCCTATACGGGAGGTTGATGTGAAATTGACTCGCCTCCGTATAGGACACACCCGTTTTACTCATCGTCATCTCATCTTGGGTGAAAGGGTGCCAATTTGCCCCACTTGTCATATTGCTTTTAGTGTCAAACATATTTTAATTGAGTGTCCCGATTTTAATGTTCATCGTCATAATTTTTTCTACTCGTCTTCTCTTAACTTGCAAGACCTAGTGGGTGAAAAATGCCACCCAAATATTTTTAAATTTTTAAGAGCTATTGGTTTCATTAACTATATATAACACCTATTTCATCTGTTTGTTCTTCCGTTTATGTTAAATGTATTTTATTATATGATTATTTTACATTTACGTTAATCATTGTCCTACGTTAAGACGGTTTTTTAATATTTGTATCGACGCATTTTACGTGGTTTTTATTGCTTTCACTTGTTTTTAAAATGTCTTGTTTTAAATGTCTGATCTGATTTTACCGTATGCTTGGCGGAGTATAGCCAAATATGGCTCTTGCGCCAATAAACCATATACTACTACTACTTAATGAAATTTCAATTGATTTTTAGACCTTTTCTTTTTAAAGGATTTTTTAAAAACTAAGGTTGAAGAATAACTTTTCATTTTAGTTTTGTCTCATAATTTTTCATATATATATATATATATATATACACATGTCGAAAATTAAGGTCACAAACATAAAACCTGCGAAAAATAAAAAACTATTCATTGTGTTGCCACGACATTTGACACAGAGGTACACTACAATGGAAGAAAGAACATAGGTACATAACAACATGGAAAATATTTTAATTGGGAATATGAAACAGGATATATCAAAAAGTGTTATATTATGAATTAGAAATAAAGCAATTATCACATGAAAAGAATGTCTAATATGGAATGTGACCACCGAGCACTGCTATACAGGCTTCACAACGAGCTTTCATACTGTTTATGAAGGTGTCAATAAATGCTTGGAACAACAAAGCCCATTCTTCCAAAAGCGGGGCTTTTAACTCTTGGAGGATATTAGGAGGGAGGTTACGCTGTGCAATGGCTCTTCCGAGACCATCCCAAACATGTTCAATAGGATAGGTTCAATAGGATCCCCAAAAACTAATGCTAAACAACATTTTTTCCCACAACAATGGTGAATATCGTTTTAGCGGTCATTCACAATATATAAAATATAATTTGTTTAAATTTTACTGGTAGCCATTTAGAATTACTTTTAAAAACATTTTTGTGACCTTAATTTTGGGCATGAGTGTATATATATATATATATTAGTAAGCTATGCAAGTAAAAAAATATAATTTAGTACGAATATCTTGCTTATCTTTCATGAAAAAGTTCAATTTGTGAAGTTATGTTACTGATCGAGTATGCGGTCTTTAAAATTGAGGCAGTTAGAAAACGACAAAGATAAAATAATTCTTCATTAAACAGTAATCATTATACTTCAGAACAGTTTATTTTTACAAAAATTTCTAAGCATTTATAAATATTGAACTGGGTGATTATTGTAAAATTCCAATAAAATTAAAAATTGAAAGGAAAGTGTAATAATTTTGTTTCATTTGGCTATACAATGTCCTTTAAATTGGTAGACTAATGTTTGAGAGTTAATCGCTTCAGCAAACATAAAGCCTTTCATGATGATATTTCTCTGTATGGCAAATGTCTTTCTATGCTCCTACACTACCATGTCCATGATATTAGTGTTTATTTGCCATATCATTATTCTTTAATTGAACACTGAAAAACATGCAATAAATTTCAGTTATATTGAAAAATATATCCATTTCAAGCTTAGAAGCAGTTATTACCTTAAGATATCGGAAAAGATTTAACACAAACAATATTTTTAGTTTCACTGGTTGAAATAGGGATTGAACTTTCATGCCAAATGGTTTATTTCTAAATATATATTTAAGGATTTCCATTATCGTGTTATATATTTGTGCTTTGCGATATGAAGATATTTCGAATCCTTAGTGAAAGGGTGCCTATCCTGAGATTTTCAACAAACTATAAGATCCTCGGTAGCTTCGTGGTAAGGTCTCGTCTTCGAGAATGGAGGGCTTCAGGTTCGAGACCCGAATCCACCAAAGAACCGTTTTGCAGGCGCATCTGGTGCACGTTAAATCCAAATGTCCTTCCATTGGTGTAATGCGGAAGTTTGGAGAAGGACATGCCAACGCAGATGTCCTAATTGTCATCTGACCGCGAATCAAAATTAATAAGGTCTCAAAATAGCCTTGGTGTTTCTTTAAAACCTGACATTAATATAACTAAACTAAGCTTGATAAGCTATAATTTAATCGTATTTTTCGTTCGATCGGTTCTTAATATTGCAAATAAAATTTCACGACAATCTGTTGTTTGTATTTAAAAGACTTCTCCCATCCCCGCCTGATGTAGAAAGCTGTTGATTGGGAGTCTTACCTATACAATATTTTGAGAAGACCAAAAAGTAGCAATATATTTCGTTTCGTTAAAATCTCCCCAGATAATCGGAAGGGGTTTCAGATTAAATATGCATGTACATGTTCAATTTATATCAAAATATTTTGTGGATAAATGCTCAATTATCGAATTTGTGATAGGAGGGATTAAAAGAAGAATTAAATCAATGCGCAATAAGAAAAACACGATAGCCTACGTTGTTTTCGTTTTTTAAATGGTAGACATTCAGAATCCCTTATAGATGATTTTTATTTTCTTGTATATGTAGTATAGCGAAAGTATAGAAATCACTTTAAAAAAAAATCGAAAATTTGACAAATCTCCAAGTTGTAGACTTCCTTGAGTTCGGACAACACATTTTTGGAAAATATTCGTCTGTCTGTCTGTGACAAAGATAACTCAAAAATGCTTTGAGCAAAACGATTAAAATTTGGAATTCGATTTTTTAACCAAATTTGCAGATTTTTATCAAATTGAGTAAAATCTGTAGAGGAAGTCACTCAGTCAGAATATAAGTTAACACGATAATTACAAACCGAAGAGAACTAGATAGATAAAATTCGGTAGACAGATTTAACATCTATAATATAGACACCTATCGAATTTTGAGTAATATTAAACAGGTGGTTAATTGTCTGTCGGTCTGTACTTTCAGAAACATCTAAACGTGATAGTTCAAAAACGCAATGACTTAAATATATCGGATTTGGTATGCGATTTTATGACTACAAATGCAGTTTTGTGTCAATCGGTTGAGAGAAACGTACTTAAAACACAAATTCAATTTTTGGATATTATCAATTCATGCCGGAGATTAATCGCCAAATACTTCGCCAAGAAGGACATGATAGATTCAATGCTAATTCACGCCAAAAGTTAATATTTGGTAACTACTGTACGCCATTTCTATGCAAGGCATTCTCTGGAATGATTCGAAAAGTTTATTTGAGAGTATGCGAGAAAGTTTGGGAAAGCCCCACTTCCTCTGGTGTTTATTATTATTATTTAGTTTCTGAAAGTTGGTTAAATATAGAAAATCTTTTCAAAATGAAACAGATCTTTTTAAATCTATAATTGCATGAATTAAATTTTACGCATTTTTTTAAAATTACGCAGGAAGTAATACATTGAAATTGGAATGACAGTTTTATTGACAGATTTACTTATTTTTAGATCCTGGAGGACAACAGTTGTGTAATTGCAATATCTCCAATTGGGACCTCTTAAACTTTTCAACAGTATTCATCCAATATTGCTCATTCTTGTTCATGCGATCTAACTTGTTTATTTTTGACTTCATTACATATTTAAAATCAGTTACTGTGTTGTGAAACGATAACACATAACAAAATTCCAATATTGAAAATTACACAAGACAAACATTGAACTTTATTTTAAATAATTAGTTTAAAAGAACAATTCATTAACAAACAGTTTTTTCTTCCAAAGATGACGAAAAATACAAGTTAAGGGAATTTATAGAATTTTCTCTTTTCCGGTACTACAGCAATACTAGCGTTAATAATGAAAGACTCAATCAAAAATGTCATTGATTTTCTTAATACTTCCAATTGTTCTTCCAAATCCATTCCATGCATATGGCTTACGAACATATAACCGCTCAAGAAGACATAAAAAGTAGACAGAGCCCATATTTGTGGATAATTATAAGCTTCTACTGCTAGATAAGCAAATGTCACTCCAATTCTGAACCACATGGAACAGGGTATTGTCCACATGCCGAATTCGCATATAATTGTGGCAAGGACATTAAATCGTCTCCTCGCATAGAAAGAATATGCAGCTTCAAATACATAGCAGAGGATTAAATAAAGATCAAAAAGAAATTCAAACCCTTGGACTTCCATGCAGCATATTAAGCAATATAAGTAGAATGTACCATACCGAAAATGTATATATCCTCTAAAATAAGGTATATAGAAAGAAAGAACGAGGAGAACTATTGGAATAACCTTCCCCACCAGAGATGGTGATAGAAGAATCATTAATGCACAAACTCCAAGGAGACGCGTCAGGTAGAACTGTACAGCTTTGACCACTAGGATGTTCATAACACAGCTGTTCATAATTGTCACAGCAAAACATTTCATGTGAACCAATTGCATATAGGCATGACGGTCATCTGAAGGACAATTAAATAATGGTTTATCCATCCATTTTTCATACGGTTCTGTGATGCCAAACATCCTAAAAAAAGCGAAAAAATGTCTTAGAAAAAGATTATTGATCATTATGACTACATATTAAATAATTGAGTTTTAAATTTACAAAATAAACAGCACATTGCATCGGGCACATTGAATTAACTGCACATTGCAATTTAATTAGTCACAGCGGTATAATATAAACTATAAAAATAAGAAAGATCTTTTATAAACTAATAATAAATTTAATTTTTTATTACAGCTAGTTTTTTAAAACATCAGATTTAGATGACTAATTTGACTCCTTCATATTTAATGACGCGTCTGATAATTTATGTTACCCAAATCGTGCATCGAATTATAGAATTTGCTTTTAAATCTGTAATTAAATCATATTTGAAAACTATTTAAAATCCAATTTCTTCGGTAAGTTTCGGTATCACTCGTTGCTCTTTTTTATATTATTTGAATAATAATAAGTACCGTAGATGAGATGAGTGATCCGATATGCATAATTGAAATCAATGTACTGATAAACCACGAATTATTAACTTAAATCGTTCCTTGTCTCTTTGTAAACTTAAACATTTTAGCCATAAAAACAAGATAAAATGGATTGATCCTTTCTCGTAAAAAAAATTGCAATTTAATTAGTTAAAATAATTTGTTTGGCAATTTCCTTAAAGAATAAATTAGTATAAGAAGTTGCGAATTCAGATGATATTCCTAAAATATTCCATCTTTGTCCTGGTAATTAACTGCTATAATTTAATCAATTTTAAAGCATATTTCTTCCACAAATACTTAACATAAAAATCAAAATTAAATATTTAATTTATCGCGAAAAGAAATGACAAACCGACTTCAATAAATTTTCGCCTCAAATTTTGAATTCCGGAATTTTAAAAATGTATATTTTGTAGTTGATAGGCAATACATGGAGTTCCAACAATTTGGGCATTCAGTCTAGATTAACAACTTTAAACCACATGAATCTGTATAATTTAACTTCAGTCACTTAATATTTGTTATTTTATCTTCCTCAAAAATTTTATATTAATAAGATTATTAATACTATGGACATGGCACAGGTTGTTATTGAACCATAATACTTACATAAATCTTTATAAAATTTTAAATTTAAATTTCGATGACATCAAGATACTCAAAATAAAATAATTTTAAATATTGGATTTTTTATATTGCTCAGCATAATTTTTGCAATTATCGTTATCAGAATTCAAAATTATTCCGATTTGCAAAGTCTTAAAATCAATGAATAGATTTTAATAATTTAATAATCAACGTTATAAATTAGCAACATTTTTTTTCAAGCAAATGACTTTTAAAAATTAGTAATTTTGAAAGTACTCATCATGATTATGAAACGTAATTTTTTGACATCTCAAAAATTTAATATTTGAAAACTATTCCAAATTAAGATAATTGCTTCTAACAAATAAAAAAAACTAAATAGAGTATAATTATTTCAAATATTATTTTGTAAACTACAGAAAAATTCCTTGATGAAATCATTTTTAATCGTGATTAAATCGTGTAAATACAACTAATATTACATATGCTTTTCAGATTGATACAAAAAACGTTTTTTAACAAAGATAAAATAAAAATGTCATGAATACTAAAGCAAGAAATAAAAAATTAAAATATTACTTGAAACTATCCCTCCCTTTCTATAAAGCTGCAAATAAGTAAAACTCAAAAATTCTGATGAGACAAAAGTCAGACACAAAAAGAAAATACCAGTACATATTTTTCTATATATTTTTATATCTTCTTCTACATTATATTTAAATATTGTCGCTCTAGAATTCTATTTAGCGTTATTGAAATGACCTCATAAGAGAATGAAGAAAACCAGCTTTAAAAATAAATACAAAATATCTATACATTCTTTTCTGTTTATTTCTTCCTGTATTGTTACATTTGAATTGAGTTCGTTTTATCTAAAATTCATGAGCACTGTTTTTTTACATTAATTTTGTTTCATTAATTAACCCTTTCGTCGTCCTGTCCTGTCAGCAAAATTCTGATCTTCCTCGGTTTTTCACCGCCTTCGAACAAACAAAAATAAAAACTCAAACAAGTAATCATTTACAAAGCATTTTAAACGTTTAAAAGCTTTAAAATGTAAAAGAACGCTTGAATGGCGTTTTTAGGCCGCCCTGCAGAAGTTTCACTTGAAAGCGGTAGACGCATTACAGAAAAGGTTAATATGCTGTACGAAAAGGTGTACGAAAAGGTTAATATGCTTTTAGCCTTTTTCTTTCAACTGTTGAAGAAAGAAGGATGCAATTTATTATTATATTGTTGTTATTTTTCTTCCGATGATAATTTCGCTTTGCATTCACATGATCTTTATGATGAGGCTAACAATTAAGAGGCATTTCTCTCTCCAAATTGCGCCACTCAATTTATGCTAGGGAGTTTCAACCCTGATAAAAGTTTCACATCGGTATTCTGCGTAATCGGATTTCGAACATTTATTCTTTAGTATCGAAACACGGAGTTCGAACCCACTATTCAACCCATCGAATCTGTGACTCTACTATTAGTCAATCGTTGACCCATATTTTAATCTGATTGCTGATTTTAATATAGGTTCCACTATCTGTTTCATCAAAGGACTTAACTTAGATCATCATGGAAACAGTGGATCAATTGCTTTGCCATTTTGTTTTGATATTAAAAAGAACATTTGTACATTGAAGATTTGATTGAAACAACATTGGAGATTTGTACAATATTTTTTTAAAAAATAACTTTACTATCTTCTGGTCAAGTGCATTGTAATGGTGACGTCAATGTAAATGCAATGATCAAATTAATATGAAACATTGACAGTTTTGTGTAATACAAGTTGGTCACAATGTCTTTCCTGGATTGCAACAAATTATTGTAAAAAACTTATTATAATTTAATATGATTGTTTCGATATATTGTAAAGACGATTATAAAATATTTAATAAAACTATTTATTATAGTATATTATTATATTACGATTTTACTATTTGTGTGCACTTTTGCTAGCTCGAAGATGTCAAGATGTCCTATTTCTCATCACTATCGTCATTTTATTATGAATTTTTGTAATTTATCATCATTTTGCTAATGGTTATTTTTATATCATTTTGATAGAAATTGTTTTTGTTAAACTTTGAACTAGAAATAAACTTCTATGGCTTAGTATGACCTTCACATTGATTGATTCTAATCCCCCGGGGGGGCACCTCAAAATGAGGATGAGATGCTTCCGGCATGGTGGTTGGATCTCGCCACCCTGGAGGGTACACTAATAGGTGGGGGATCTGGCTCCTCCCATCGATGACGGGACGTACTTCCTTCGGGGAGGGTTGTACCGTGGCCGGTGATGGCCCTTAGGACTCAACCACAGTTCCCACCAATGTTGCTGTTGAGGCGGTCCGGTCATTCAGTTTTGTGGTTTTAATCCGTGTGCCTTCGGGCGGGTCGGAGAGTTAGATGGTTGACTTCACATTGATTCTTGGGCCATGAAACCTCAAACCAAAACTAATTGTCACATATTGTCCAACATTTCGGCTGCTAGAGACACCATCTGCGATATTAACTTTATAGTGTAACAACATCTTCAATTTGCATTGTAAACACTGTGTATTGTGTATTATAAACACTGTGTGGCATTGTAAACACTGTCTTTATGTAACAAAAGAAAAAATCTAAATAAGTGATATCGTTTGAACATGGGCACCATTGAAGCAATTTCTGCCATGACTTCGTTGATGTCATATGGATAACAGTTGAATGTAAAATCACTACTTTTGCTTTATTTGCGCCATCGATTGGACTACAAAAATTTAATAACACGACTATTCTGTAATAAAAATTTCACTCTATTATATTTATTGGTTCCCTCATAATAATTTTTATGGAAAATATTTAATGATCGCTTTGTACTATAAATCGATATTTTGTAAAACATTATGTCCCAATTATAAACTAAATTCAGACCGTAAAGTTTAAAAAATTTTGGTTCGGATGTCTCTATGTATGTATGGTCCTACCAGCAGTGACGAAATGACTTTCAGTGGCTCATAGTACTTAATGTTTTTGTGTACAATGTTGTCATCGTCTTCAATAAGTATGAATGTCACCTGGTTTCATATCATTACTTTTTTTGCTTCGTCGTCGTTTTTTAAAGATCGGGGAGGGGGCATGAATACATTCTTATTTTGTTCCAGTGACGCTTTAAAGCAGCGTTCACACAATGCCAGCTATTCCGCGCAATGTAAAGTCATTCCTACCTCAGGAACATCACGTGATCCCACTGGAACAATGGCAAATGGTTGTCTCCTACGGATAATTATTTACCATTGTCCCATTGTGGTCACACGATCTTCCAGACGTAGGAATGGCCTTTTATTGCTCGCAATAGTTGCCCTTGCGTGAATGCCGGTATACTATATGATATTGCAAATTATTTGATAGTTTTTTTCACTTCTAAAGTAGCGTTCACATGAGGCCAACTATTCCGCGCAATAGATGGCCTACGTCTAAGATCATGTGACCGCATTGGAATAATGGCAAATAGTTATCCGGAGGAGACAACCATTTGCCATTGTTTCAGTCGAATCACGTGATGTTCTTAAGGTAGGAATGACTTTCCATTGCGCGCAATAGTTGATCTCATGTGAACGCTGCGTAAGACTGATGTTAGTTGTATCTAAGCCATTTATTACTCCAATTAAAAAAAAACATACATGTTTCATCCCTGCAACTTCAGTTGATGAGTTGTTTGGCAAGTTTCGTTTCAGCACTTTTGAACGAACAGCGATTATTAAATTGATATTCTTCGTTTTACTAGGCAAGATTGCAGTCTTTTATATTTGTTTCAGAAGTTTATGAAAACTCTGTATTGGGATAAGCTATATTGTCTTTTTATATAATATTAATTGCAATCAAAAGTTTTTAATAATATCAGAAGCATAGACCGGTTTGCTTATTTCGTTTGCATCCGATTCACTTCATTAATCACATTTTATTGTTCATTTTCTCAATTATCCAAATGCAAGGTGTTCCAGAAGGTGTGCAGCGTCTAATTTATAGATTCAGACAGAATATGTTAAGACGAGAATTTTAATATATAAAATGTGGGTCCCCGAATATAGCATCGTAGTCTAATTAAGAAGTGAAACTGGTGTTGTGAAAAAGTCAAGAAATGACACGTAAAAAAAAAGTGAAAATCAATGTTTATTGAGAACTTTCAATGCAACGGGTTTTCAAAATGTCGGCCGTTCGAACAAATTACATGGCGAAGTATGGAAACGAAGTTCGCCATTGTTTTCTGAAAAACATCTCTTCCAATTTCCTTGACCTCGGTTTCAATTGCCGCTCTCAAGTAGTTTAATGTTGAGGGCTGTGTGACTGTCTTTCAGACGTTCTCATAAAACAAGCCACAAGGGTTATGATTCGGGGTGTAAGGTGGCCACTCTATGCCATTGCTTGTTTTCTTAATGAAATTCAACCCAATCTATCTATCTCGAAAATATTCCGCTAAGAGATCGAAGTTTCGCTGAGTGTGGTGAGGTCTAGCACCATCTTACATAAACCAATAATCACTTATCTTGTCTATGTCATGCAAGAATGGGCTGACACCGTTATTCAACACGTCAAAATAAAGTTCTCAGGTAAAAATTGGTCCAATGATGCCATCGGCAAATAACGCATACCAATCTGTGAGCCTAAGTGGTTGCAGTAGCCTAACTATTGCGTGATGAGGATTTTCAATGGCCTAGAACCTCCAGTTCTGTTTGTTAACATATCCTTGGAGGGTTGTTGTTGTTGTTGTGGTTGTTTATTGGCGCAAGAGCCATATTTGGCTATGCTGCGCCACACAAATGGTAAAGTATGAAACTAAAAGATACATATTTTATTAAAATATACAAAACAAATGTACAGAGATAAAAATGACGTCTTAAATACCACGATACAAAATGCAAAATCATAAAAACATTCAAAAAACAAGGGAAGAAAGTGAAATCTACTAAATCCGATTATAAAAAGAAATGGATTTTAAAAAGTTAAAAATATTCGGGTGGTGTTTTTCGCCCACCAAGTCTCGCATATTTACAGAGAGCGAATTAAAATAATAATAACGATGATAAATAAATGAACTACATTGAACCAAAATATGTGCAATGCTAAAATCAACATGACATCGAGGACAGACTGGTGGTCTTTCGCCAAAAAGAAGATGACGGTGTGTAAAACGAGTATGTCCTATACGGAGACGAGTCAGTTTCACATCGAACTCTCGTACAGGAATAACAGGCCAGACATCAATGGAAGGTTTAAGGGTATGCAATTTATTATGAATTTGTTTATCCCATTTTTCCTGCCACGTGGTATCAAGACAGCTAACAAGAGTTTTCTTGATATCACAGTAGGGAAGTTCTTGTGTCAGAAAAGAAGAAGCAGATATCGCATTTCCTTGGAGGGAGAAGTTCGCCTAGTCACTGAACCAGATTCAATTGAAATAAATTTCGCCACATTTCACCTTATTAATCACTGTGTTTGCAAAATCAGATCTCTTTGAACCATCCAAATCGGTCAATGGTTGATTAATTTGAATTTTGTAAGGGAACAGAGCAACATTCCTCCTGATTATTCAATGCGCCATGCTTTTGGACTATCTATCGTATCGAAGTCGATGGACTTGCTTCGCACATTTCTTTCACTTTCTGAACGTTAGCGTCCGTTCTTTCTAAAACCTTCAGAACACAGTACCGGTTTCTTTATCTTATCTTATATCTTTCGTACATTTTTTTGATCGTCGGGCCGTTTATATTTGGGTGATTGACAAATTTTTTCACCACAGCCGCTGGTGATTGCAATTTATAAGTCAGCCCCATGCTCAATCGAATATTTGCTCATTTCAGAACCACAACGGCTACGTACAGTAGCGAGTAACGCAAGACTTACTCTCATGAAACATGTTTTCTAGCCTTATATGCAGCGGCGGGAATTTCATATTCACTTTCAGACTCACTTTTACTCTCATTGGCTGACAAAAATTTGCATAGTCACCTAGAGAAGTTTCCATGTTGTGCAATCGTAATTTGGAATACAAAATGTCGGATTCATAAATAACAATCTTCGTGTAATTTGACTATGACATGATGCTATATTTGGGGACCCCACATGTTGTACATCAAAATAGTCGTCTTGACGTGTTCTATTTGAATATGTAAATATCAGATTCTGCATACCTTGTGGGACACTCTATACATACTGTTGAATTCAAATGATAAATGTGTTTTTCTTCCTTATAGAATTGCACAAATCCTGAACAATATGAATGTATTAGTTTACCAGAGAAAATAAAAATAATAAAACATTCATCTTAAAAAAAATTTATTTAAACAAATTTTAAAACTACGCACAACACAAGTTTTCGTCAATTACTACAATTTTCTTAGATTCAGTGCTTTGTATGAACACTAAACTTAAAATTCTTTTCAGATAATTATTTAACAAATAATACTGCAAAAAAAACAATCACAAATATGCAAAAAGTTCGTCACAATAAACTAAAATAAATGTAATCACTTTCCGAGTTCATGATAATAGAAAGACAAATATCTCATTCATTCCTTAAGAGAATTTCCAATCTCCATGCCTATTAGCATAAGAAATAATATATTATCTAATTTTCTGCTTCTAGGTCGCATAAACGCATTGCAGCAGAGAACAAACACAATTGCTTTGAACACTTTTTCTATACTTAAATGCGGAGAAGAGTATATTAATGCAAATATTTCCCATCCTATGTCGTCTCTTAAACGTTCATTTCTCTCAAAAGCAACATATACATAGTTCAAAAAATTAATTATTAAGCACAAATCCAAGACAAGCTGCAGTTCTGGATGTAGAAAGCAAGTAATGGTCAATAATGTAAAATAGGAAGTAAGACATCCATAGTCAGATCGAAGATATGGAAGTGCCATTATGAGGGATTCCAAAATTAAGGTGAAAAAGCTCTGTGGTATGTAAGGTCGAACTAAAAAATGAAGCCACAATGCAAGTAAGAAGGAGAAATCTTGTCGTGGAAGATGGCTGGCATCGGCACTTCTTGCAAAATAATAGCATTTTACAGCGATTATTTGGAAGTACAACGCTTTTCTTTTTGGATGCACATTTAGAATGAGCATTCTGGTTGCTTCCTCTAAAGTAGGAAAATTCATTCTGAAAAGCAAATAAATTTTATAAAAGCAGTTTTTAAAATGATTTTATACGTAACAGGAATAAAAAGTGAAATGTTTAATTTTTATAATTTTCTGATTTTTAGCCTTTAATCCATTATTCTTTATTTCATTTATCATCTCCTAGCTTGATATTACTTTTCCCGATTTCATTACCAGATATCGCTATTTGTAGAAAAAAAAATTAACCCTTTGCATTCAGATGGGGCCTCTCATTCATCATTCAAAACGGTATGTCATTTTGACGTTTTATGCATTTTTCGATTTTTTTTTTGTTAAAAACACATACAGAATGGTAAAAATGGTAATTTTTCAAAGAAATTCGACTTAAAACAACAATGTATATTTATTTTTCGGAGCAAGAAACAAATATTTTTATTAGGTGAATAATTAAATTATGCATCGAATTACTTTTCGGAGTACAAAGATTTAAGCTCTGAAAGTAATAAAATACTGTACAACCTAATTGTGCACAATGTATACAAAATTTCAAAATTCTTGCACATCAGAAACTGAATGAGAATTAGGTTACAAAATTCTAACTTTAAAAATTTTCTAGCAATTCAAGCTAAAGTGCATTAAATGTAATAATAAATTGCAATTTATTTTGTTATAAACTATATGAAAAAAAATTTTTAATTTTGACATTAATTTTTCTAATATGCATAAATAGTATCACATTAAAGTAATTATTTCTTGAATAAAAGAAAATTCTTAAATTCTGACATATAAAGTTACTGTTGCAAAATAAGTTATTAAATTTGTAGTTAATTATGACCCCAAGCAGTATTTATCTTATCTCATATTCATTTTCTATGTGAAGAGATGAGTGTGGCTCACACTATGAATCGCTTAATATTCGAATTTGATATAGATGAAAAAAATTATCCTAGAAAATAATCATTTCACATTGATGTATCCGATGCATGCATTGAATAACAAAATTCAATATTTAAATTTATAATGAAAAAAAGAAGCAAAAAAAAATGACGGTAATCTCTCTAATTGATTTAAGTGTTTCAAGCGATAATACATAGATTGAAATAACAGCAAATGACTGAAAAAAGGCTGCGATAACTTATGCATAAGCGAAATAAATTCATAAGACTAAGAATTAACTAAGTTTCAATACAGAAATTTTTACCTTCACTGCTATTTGAGATTTTAAAACACCAAGTTTTATTGATCTCAAATAAAGAAATAAAACAGAGAAATGATTATTGAAAAGCTTTTGCACTCTGCAATGTATTATGATAAATAATTGTTCACCGCCATATTGTCCTGATGATAATGGATCGGCTTCTTATTTCGAAACCTAATTTTTTTTATGAGAGATCTTTCATGCATATAGATCTAATGTATTTTAAATCACATATAAATGGATAAACGTCATCTTAAGAAAATGTCAGCTCATGTATCGTCTACATCAACTGACTAAGATTGAAAATAACAATAATTATTTTTAAAAAATAGTCCTTGCGTCTTTTTCAAAAAGGGATTGAAAATACTTAAACAGGATTAAATTATTTCATTATTTATGCTAAATTTAAATCCTCAATTTAATGATTCGGTTGCTACAAACTAAAATTGATATTTTAATTAATTACCTAAAATAGATTCTAATAAATTGAACGATTTAACTCAGTTATAATTTAGAGCTGAATTACAAAACTGTAAGGAATCTTACGTATCTGTAACGACATCACAAAAGAACAATTTTGTGGGGGTCTTTACTATACAGATTTTCCGTTATAATCAAATGAGAACTGATAATGGCTTAATTAAGTATAAAAATCATCGTTAAATTTTCATAAAAGTTTGCATATTTTGCTATTGTCAAGAAATAATAAGGATTTTGTTTCATAAATAAATAGAATCCAGTTTTATTTCCATCTTAATTCATTTGCTGATGAATTAAGCTTATGATGATTTGCTTAATTCATTGCAAATTCAATGAATTTGTTAATTCCTAAATCAGCTTTCATAATTTTTTGAATAATTAGAACATAATGCATATATTTATCAAAGGATCTCTAAATGAATTACATTCAAAATTTGTTAGAAAATTACAAATAAGTCTAAAAGACCAGATTTTATTAGTCTAGTCCGAAACGTTTTGAGTTATCCTTATCATAGACAGGGCCGTGGTGGCCTGGTAGGAAGGTCTCGGTTTGTCAGCCGTTGGGTTTCAGTTCGAGACCCTATTCCACCCAAGAATCGCCGTGTAAGGGGATCTGTTACACTATAATTACGTCAAGGCCACACATCCTCCCGTTGGTATCGTGTGATGTGGATAGGAGGTGCCAGCTCGGGTATCGTTCTCGTCATTTGACCGCGGTTTAAACTGACGAGGTCCGTTCCAAAATAGCCCTAGTGTTGCTTTAAACAGGACGTTAATATAACTAAACTAACTAAACATTATCACAGATGGATAGACATAATTTAAAAAATTAGTTTTTTATTCTCAGGAAGATTTGAAGCGTTGATATTAGTCAAAAAGACGAGTTCAATTTTTTAAGATTACGCTACTTTCTCTTTGTATAGAAAAAATATACAGTACTAGCTATGAAAAAAACATAAATGTCACTTTTTTAGACCTTTACATTAAAATTTATTCGGAGCCAACAAAAACATTCATTCATTTGTGAATTAAAAATAGAAGTTTTAAAACGAAAATTTATTAGTGTACCGAAATTCAGAATTTTTAAATCAAAAATTTAGAAATCATCGCACGCGAGGCATAGATTAAGCCAAGTAAACAAATAAATATATTCTTATTTATTTTTTAACGAATTATTGATGGTTTGTCTTCCCTTTGATATTAAATGTGGCTTTTAAAAATTCTTCTTTTTTAAACCTTAATAAAAGTCGGCTTTATAAATTATTTTTCTGTAAGCAAGCAGCAGCCACATATTATCACAGAACGTGTGCTTAGGAATAATTAATGTGAAAATGATTTTTGGCTAGATGAAAATGGAAATGAAAACCTTATTAAAATTCCATCTTATCAGAAACTTTGCCTTCGGGATTATTAGACATACTTGATCATCATCAATTTTATACATCATTATATTTTCTCATATTCTGTATAATTTTTATTTATATATTTTTTCTCATTTTCCCATTTTTTTATTATTATTATTATTCTGTACTATTTTTCTCCTCCGTTTTCTTTATTTTCATTTTTTCTATTTTTTATTATCTACTCTTTGATTCTATTGTTTAGCATACTAAGTATAAACGAGCTGGTTACTGGTCCTTAGTTTTGCCCTTTGGAAGCCTTTTTTTTTCATGCTTTTCCATCCAATTGGAATATTTCGTTGTCGGCCTTCTTTTTTTCTTTTGAGTTCAGCTTGGACTGTCTTCTGTTTTGTATCATAAGATTATTTTGATACAATAATCTTATGATACTTGTTTTTTTTTAGCAAAATTTATCATTTTTGTGATAAAGTTTTCTCGGATTCGCTTCTATATACTGCCTTTCGTATTGATTCAATAAGAAATAAAACTGATAGAAAGATATAAATTCAGAAAATATTAAAATAGTGTATTGTCATCAAGAAGAAACAACAAACTTCATAATCCGAGTACATTAGAAGACCTGTGAAAATGAGATCGCAAAATATAATCTTTACACACAACAAAAAAATTAAACCAAAATAAGTTGTAAAAATTATTGTAAAAGTGTTTGAATAAGAGAATATAAAAAATTTGTTTAGAATTGTGGAATTAAAGAAAGGAGACTTTATTTGAATCGGAGAATAATTTCAACCCAGGGAGACAAAATATATTGTGGAGTGATCCAAGGAAACAAAATCAGTCAAATGAAAGAAACCTTTCCCATAATTTTAATTTGTAACTTGTTCCAACTGCAGCAAGACCTAATTTTTTAATTTCCGTATTCTTGGTGTTAAAAAATATTTTAATAAAAATTTTTATTCCGTATGATTTAATCAAATTTTGATACCATATTAAGTGATGTTGAGAAAAATCATTTCAAAACTTTAATATTTACAATAATGAATCATAAATTAGAAATAAAATAGTTGAAAATATTTTTTAAAACTCAACTTTCTAGAACATGAATATATAACTTATGCTTTTATAAACTATTTATATAAGATTTATTGATTAATTTTCAATTAAAATGAATTCGTAGAAATTCCTATGGAATCCATTGTATTTCAAATAATATAATATGAATTGGAGATTCAAATTTATAGATATTTAAATTTAAAAATCAACTGCTTTTTACAGCGTTAAAAAAAGATTAATTCTGAAAATTGCGTCAATTTAGTTTTTTTTTTTTTTTAGCTATGAATCTTGAAAGTTTTTTACGATAAATTTATTTTAGCAAAACACACACAGGGGATATTTAAAAGAATTACTATTGACGAAGTTAGCTTTAAAATAAAAATAAAACAAAATGTCAACTAAATGCATTAGAATATAATTTACATTAAATGAACAATTCATTTTGCTGTTAATCGAAAGAACGGCTTATGAAATTGTGTCCAAGTATTTTTGATTCTTTATTAATTAAATATAATATTTTAAAGTTACATGACTGATTGAAGACGAAATCCATAATATTTACACAAAATCGGATGATAAGAACAAACAACCAGGCCGCAGTGGCCTGGTGGTAAGGTCTCGGCTTGTGAGCCGTGGGGTTTCAGGTTCGTGACCCGATTCCACCGAAGAACCGTTGTGTAAGGGGATATGCTGCACGTTAAATCCGTCTTACCAAACGTCCTCCCGCTGGTGTGGTGTGGTGTGGTGTGGAGAGGGCGTGACAGTTCAGGTGTCGTCCTCGTCATCTGACCACAGTTCAAAATGACGAGGTCCGTCCCAAAATAGCCCTAGAGTTGCTTTACAACAGGATGTTAATATAACTGAAAAGAGAACAAACTACCGGAATAGGCTACCCCAATCTCTAAATTTTCGAGATTTCAAAAGGCATTTAGCCACCATATAATTTATGGTTCAAAGTGAATATACGGGAAAATCATATTTCATACTTTCAGTCTTCTGATTCCGAAACTTTTTCCGTCATGTTGGAATAATATGAGTTAATTTCTGACAAAATTATTTTCACTATAAGATCTACCATAAGAATGAACCATCTACTTGGAAAAATAATCTTGATCATTGATTTATATCATGGCAAAGAAGTAATTGAGACGCAAGTCAAATTTATGATGTGGGTATTAAAGTAGTCTTTCTATAACTTCAAATCGGGATGTAAATCTAATTTAACCTTTTGGAGCCCGAAAACTATTAAGATTTATTTCTATTACCGTGTGTGCATAAAAGACAAAATTAGATTTTAGGGGCAGCAAATTATAAATTAGATTTCATTAGAAACTGTGGAGTTTGTTGATGGTGGAGGCGGTGGGGGGGGGGGTTGCTGTTCAAAAATTAGAAAACTATCTTCGATGGATTTATTTGGATGATAGAGTTCTTTACATCAAGTTTAGAATCAATTTTGGTATTGGAAATATCGTCAACAAACATAAATTCAGCTTTGATCTTTACACGCAGCGATTCGGTTTCATATGCTTTGGGTTCATTTACAATTATTAACCCTTTGCACACGGAAAAGTAATTAGATGGGTAATTATTCACTACTATGAAAAATAAATACACATAATTGTTTTAAGTCGAATTTTTTTGAAAAATTAATCTATATTTTTTTACAATTCTTTAGGTATTTTTTAACAATTAAAATTGAAAAATAAATTAAACATCAAAATGATGCCCCGTCTTGAATTGCGAACGAGAGGAACCATCCGAGTGCACGGGTTTACCTGATATTTGAAGAATAACCCTGAAGATCCCCTGTCTAATAGCAGAAGATTAAGCCTTTAAACTGTCGAACCACATAAGAGCGAACTGAGCTGTTTCCTCAAGCATGGTTCACTCAAAATGTTACATACATAATTTGTTGCATATTCCAGAAAATAATGATATATATTTTCATTTATATACTGTTTTCATTATATAAATGCACACATTTATGTAAATACTTTAATAACCTTGAGATATGTTGAAAATGCAAGAAAAAAAGATATCTAAACAAAATAATGCTTTAATTAAATGAAATACACATTAAGAACAACTAAAAGTGATAAAACAAATATACATGTTTGTCCCATTTACAAACTTTAGGAGTTCAATGTTTACAAAATACAATCCATTAAAATATCGTCCTTTGAAATAAAATATCCAATCTTTGCTTTATTTAAATATCACAAATTTCATTGCCAAATAACTCTCCTACTGTTTGTAAGACTATAAAAGCGATAAAAAGTGCATCATTTCGGATCCTGTGAACAGCTTTTAAAAATACAAACCAACTCGTTAAAAGCATTAGCGTATCAAAAAGTCCTTTTATTCCTAAATCACATAAGAGATAGGTCATTACGATCAATTCCCATCTACCATAGTTCCTGTAAGATGGACTTCTCTGTATAGTTAACAAAGTATTTGCAATGAAGCTACATATTAGCCATAGATCGATCCCAAATTCAAGAACTGGATGAATGATACACCCGAGTAGCAGCATTACAAAGCTGAGAAGCCATTCATATTCTGGTTGAGCACTTGACACTGTTAAAATAAGTGCTTCAAATATAAAAGCTGGAAATTGTAGAGGCCAAAAAGGTCGAATGACACAGTGAAATAATAAAGTGAAAAACAACGTCAAATTTTGTCGATCAATTCGAGAAATTTCCAGATTTCCTATAACGTAATAACATTTCAAGGCTAATATTTGATAGCGAAGACCATACTTTTCAGGAGGAACAGTAATTACCGGTGAATTAATTGCTTCTATTAGTTTCATCGACCAGGACATTCTGAAAAATAAATTATATAATACAATATTTCACTATGTAGGATATTACTATGTAAATGTAAATTCACTATGTAAATTGATTATAACTAAGTAAAAAAAATTTACAGAAACTTTTATTACCATTAGTCTATTTTATTATCTAACTAAATTATCAATCTACCATCAACTATGCAATAAACGATATTTACATTTCAAATAGACTAATTGTCCATTGGAATGTATACATTTTTGAAATTTACGCTTTTGTTCTATAAAGGATATTGTACTCGCTATTATTATTAGATGCATAATTATAGCGAGTGCAAAAACCTACTTTAGCGTTTCATGGTCACCAATTAAAGCTGATATTTGAAGTAATATTAGGAAAATGTTTACGAAAAAATTTTGAATTTCAAAAAAGTTCTATGCTTTCAATTGGAAGAATGCTTTGCTCCAACACAGTCAAAATGGGAAAGAATTGGAATTTTACAGAAGCTACGCCTCCTTATTAACTAAATTATCAAAAGAAGCTTTGATGAATAAATTGCCACCATTTTTAAAACACAAATTAGCTATGTTGCTACAAATTATTACTACAAAACTGCTACAAATTAACCAAATAAGTTTAATACCTCAGACTTTTTAGGTAGATTCCTATAGGAAAACTACTTATTGCAATGGTTTTCATGACAAGACTTCGGGGAAATTTCTTCAGTTCTTCACCGAATCATGATCCCTAGAACCCAAAATAAGCTTCGTTGAAAAGTTAACAAATAATATATTGCACATGTTATCTTGTAAACGGGATAACTAGTATAATTTTTTTTTGGATTTTAACTGGCTTGGAATATGTTGTTAGAAATGTAAAAATCTAGATTGAGTTCCTGAATGGCCCATCATTTGAGTACCTTTTAGCATTTCTTTAGAAGTTCATTTAAAGCATATTTCATACAATTCGTTACTCCTTTTAATTGACAGTTAAAGAATGAAGTGGTTCTATTATCTTGTGTTTGGCGCAGCATGGTTAGATGTGGGTCTTGCGCAAGAAAACACAACTCAACCAACCAAACAACCATGTCGAGGGTCAAAACCAGTATTTTTCTTGGTTTGATTACAACAAGTAAAATTATTAGAAAAAACAAGTATGATATTTAAGAACCAAAAATAGTAAACATTATTAGTGCCAAAAGTAGAATTGTTGGGAAAATTACAAAAATACTAACCACAAGAATGTCCGAGCTAGTGGCCTCGTTACATGCTCTGTAGAGCTACTCAGATGATTAGAAGACTATTTTCGTTTACCCTAAAATAATGCATTGCTCATTTGACATTTTAACATAAAAGGGGAAAGGTATTTGAGCATTTGTATGTTCATTGTTACATCTTTTGCGACTTTTTACCTTCATATTTAAAATTCTAAAGCTCCAATCCGGAGTTCATTTTAAATACAGACATAAAAATGGGCAAATTAACAATATTTATTAAATATTGGTGATTCACAATACATACTGACAAAATACATAAATATATCGCTGCTTATTACTTTCATTTCACTTGTTTATTTAATGTAACCATAAATAGAAATGTACGCAAGACCATTGCAAACTGATGATGTTAAGAATTGAACATTATTCAATAAATTCTGTCAATGAAATTATTGAATAATGCATGCATTGTTAGAAACATGCACTGTTAGAATAGCATGTTTCTTGTTTTTGCTTTTTTGTTTTTTGTTTTCTTGTTTAGAAATGCATGTTTGCATGCATTGTTAGAAACATTTTATTTATTAATCTTTGTTAAAAAATTGTTAAATATAATCCAAATTAATTCTCTTTTATATGTATATATATATATAATCTAGCTCCGAAACTTGCGAAAAGTTCAATACATTTTTTTTCTTAGATATTAGATATACGGAAATACTAAGCTTTTTTTCCCCTGATTTTCATATAATGAAAAGATTTTTATAAGCAAAGCTCGCAGTAAATAAACATATCTTAAGACCAGTATTTTTAATTCTTAAATGTTAGAAATTGAAAAGGTCATTTCAACTTTCCACCAGCTACCATGTGTGCTATTTGCAACACTTTATATAATCTTTTGTCGAAAAATCAGGAAATTCAGTGTCATACTGTCTTTGGAACTTTAAGCTCGTATCTCGAATGTCAAATTCGGAGTTTTAACTTTTATTTTTTTAAAAAAACAGGTTTCAGATTCTTTGCAATAGCTCATTTCTCGTATGCTGTACTTTTTGTCTCTGCCACTTCTAAATTATAATTTCTTTCATTCATACCTTATAAATAAAATATTATAGATCTCAGTGCTTACAAAATGCTCAAGAAGAGTTCGTGGGTTATGAAACTTAAAATTAATAAATATATATATACACAACAAAAAATATGCAGAGAAAAACATTCAGGGTATATATCAGGTCGTTAGGTTAACCCAATCAATAATGTTAAATGTCTTCAAGAATGGTAAATTAATAAGATATAAATAAATATTGATTATTATGGAAATAGAATATTTCATAATAATCAATATTGATTATTATGAAATGTATAATCTGAGGGCTTTATGTATATCAAAGAGTAACCACATATCTTATACCATTAGTCCTCGAGAACATAGGTTTGAATGTCTTAAAAATTACAAAAGATTAAACAAAATTGCAGGCGTTCTATGCAAATTTTTAGTGTAACAAGGCAAAAATATGCCGCAAACAAAAGTAGACAATTAAGAATAGCAGAAAAATAAGACATTCTTCATTATCCTCTTGTTTTTCCTACATGTAACAAATTAAGCTATGACAATATTCCAATGATACATTTTTTTTAATGTACTAGAAATCGTTATGTCTTAACTCATGTTCAACAATTCTTTAAACTTTCTTAAAATTTGAGCATGTGAATTTTCAATTTTTTTTTATGATTCATATTTAATATTTAAGGAATAAAAAATGACAAACTTTTGGAAACATTCTTCTTAATTAATATCCTCTATGGATTAGTAATTAAATATGAATCAAATATGCTTTTTTATACCAATAGTAATGCCATTTTTTTTCAAAAAAAATTAAATTTTCGAGTGAATTTCTCTTATAAACTTCTGGTAAACAATTGATAATATGCGAATTCCTTTCTAAATACATATTTTCCAGATTGTTTAGAATTATTTAAATTCTTAAACTACTAACAACAATATTAGTCATTTTGAGGAACCCACATTCAAGCATTAATGAACCCAGTCATAAAAAACATAATACAAAAATAAAAATAAAATTTACTTGCCTATTTCTCCCAATTTCTTGAAGTCTAAATTAATAATGAAATTAAAAATAACAATTCAGATTTATTTATAGTTTGTTACTGGTTGATGATTTGTCCTGAAGAAGGAATATTTAATCTTTACTTTTCCGCCATCAGTTGCTCAATGGTAATAATGCAAGAAAAAACGGTTCGATTCTGTATATTATCCTATAAAAAGTGTGGTAAAATATTACTAAATGATTTTTGAAAATTTTGCATGGATTTCAACTGCCAATGGCTAAACTGAGTTTTCATTGAGGCATAATTTTACTCAGTATTAAACAGCGTTCCCATAAGAACAACTTTTGCATGCAATAAAAGGTCAAGCTTCCTCAGTAAGATCACGTGACTGCAATGGGACAATGGCAAGTAGCTGTTTCACCAGGTCAGCAGCTTGTCTTTGCTCCATTGTGGTCACGTTATCTTCTTGAGGTAGGCGTGATCTTCTATTACATGCAATAATTGGCCCCATGTGAACTCTGCATATTGCTATGTGGCCTGATCGAGGTATGTTTCTGTTAATAGCACCAATAAGCTGTAGTATGAGGATTTTCAACCATATCACTTGACTTTATATTGAGTTTAATTGCGGTCCAATGCAAATATAGCATCAGTTTTTCAATCAAGATTTCATCTGCCCTTATAAAATTGTAATTGCTATAAAGACTGCACTTAATAAACTGCACTTTACCCGCAATGATCTCAAAGTGAACTTGATCAAAGAATAAAAGCTTAGTTATGAAAATTGCGTCAATTTAGTTTTTTTATAACAATGAATCTTGAAAGTTTCTTACAATAATTTTGTTTGTTTTAGCAAAACACACACTGGGGATATTTAAAAGAATTACTATTGACGAAGTTAATTTTAAAATACAAATAAAACAAAATGCATTAGAATATAATTGACATTAAGTGAACAATTCATTTTGCTGTGAATCGAAGGGACCTTTTATGAACTTGTGTCCTAGTATTTTTGATTCTTTATTAATTAAATATAATACTTTAAAGCTATATGATTGATTGAAGACGAAATCCATAATATTTAAACAAAATCGGATGATAAGAACGAATTACCGGAAAAGGCTACCGCATCTCTAAACTTTCGAGCCTTCAAAGAGTGTTCGGGAAAATCATATTTCAAACTGATTCCGAAACTTTTTCCGTCATGTTGGAATAATGTGAGTTAATATCTGACAAAATTATTTTGTCTTGTGACTCGCCTATGATTCACTATAAGATCACTAATTAAATAACCACTTCTTTATTACAGATTAAATAAATTACAAAGAACCATCTACTTGGGAAAAGTAATCATGATCACTGATTTATATAATGACAAAGAACATATTAAGAAGAAATTGAGACATAAGTCAAATTTATGAAGTGGGTATTAAAGTACTCTTTCTATAGCTTCAAATCAGGATGTAAATCTAATTTAACCCTTTTGGAACCCGAAAACTACTAAGATTTATTTCTATTACCGTGAGTGCATAAAAGACCAAATTAGATTTTAGTGGCAACAAATTACAAATTAGATTGATGCTCTGAAATTTTTGGAAAGGTATGCTATTTTAATAATTTTGTAGATATTATTATAAACGTCTAAATTTTATAAATTTAGTAAATCTATAAAATTTTAGTCATATTATTTTGGAATGTAATAAAAAAATTGATACTTTATCAAAATAATGATAAAATTAAATTCAAATACATGGAAATCGAAGAAGATGTATAAGATGTTAGAAAATATTTGGTTTCAATAGAGTGGAAAAAATCACTAATCTCTTAATTTGGTACTTTTTTAAATACTAGTTATGAACAAGGATTTTTCGGATCATTGATTTAAAATTTAAAAACAATGCATTGAAATGAGTTTTATTCATTTTTTTAAAGAATTTTTAATAGAAACTGTAGAGTTTGTAGATGGTGGTTGTTGTTGTTGTTGCTGTTCAAAAATTAGAAAATTATCTTCGATGGATTTATTTGGATCATAGAGTTTATTACATCAAGTTTAGAATCAATTTTGGTATTGGAAATATTGTAAACAAACATAGATTAAGCTTCGATGTTTACACGCGGCGGTTTCATATGCTTTAGGTTCATTTACAATTACTAACCCTTTGCACACGGAAAAGTAATTAGATACGTGATTATTCACTACTCTGAAAAATAAATACACAATTGTTTTAAATCGAATTTTTTTGAAAAATTAATCTACATTTTTTACAATTACTTAGGGTATTTTTTAACAATCAAAGTTGAAAAATAAATAAATAAAACATCCAAATGTTGCCCCGTCTTGACTTGCGAATGAGAGGCACCATCCGTGTGCAAGGGTTAACCGGATATTTGAAGAATAACCCTGAAGAATCGCCTGTCTAGTAGCAGAAGATTAAGCCTTTAAACCGCCAAATCACATAAGAGCGAACTGAACTGTTTCCTCAAGCATGATTCACTCAAAATGTTACCTACTTAATAAATTGCATATTTCAAAAAATATGAATATATTTTCATTTATATATTGTTTTCATTATATAAATGCACACATTTGAGTTAATATTTTAATAACATTAAAATATGCTGAAAATGCAAGAAATAAAAGATATCTAAATGAAATAAGGCTTTAATTAAAGGAAATACACATTAAGAACAACTAAAAGTGATAAAACAAATATACATGTTTGTCCCATTTACAAACTTTAGGAGTTCAATGTTTACAAAATACAATCCATTAAAATATCGTCCTTTGAAATAAAATATCCAATCTTTGCTTTATTTAAATATCAAAAATTTCATTGCTAAATAACTCTCCTGCTGTTTGTAAGACTATAAAAGTGATAAAAAATGCATCATTTCGGATCCTGTGAACAGCTTTTAAAAATGAAAACCAACTTGTTAAAAGTATTAGCATATCAAAAAGTCCTTTTATTCCTAAATTACATAAGAGATAGGTCATTACGATCAATTCCCATCTGCTATAATTCCGGTTCGAAAGACTTCTCTCTATAGTGAACAAAGTATTTGCAATGAAGCTACATATTAGCCCTAGATCGATCCCAAATTCAAGAACTGGATGAATGATACACCCGAGTAAAAGCATTATAAAGCAGAGAAACCATTCGTATTCTGGTTGAGCACTTGAGATTGTTAAAATAAGTGCTTCAAATATAAAAGCTGGAAATTGTAGAGGCCAAAAAGGTCGAATGACACAGTGAAATAATAAAGTGTAAAACAACCTCAAATTTTGTCGATCAATTCGAGAAATATCCAGATTTCCTATAACGTAATAACATTTCAAGGCTAATATTTGATAGCGAAGACCATACTTTTCAGGAGGAACACTAATTACTGGTGAATTAATTGCTTCTATTAGCTCCATCAACGAGGACATTCTGAAAAATAAATTATAAAATACAAGATTTCACTATGTAGGATAATATTCATACTAGACAAAAATTGAAAGCACATATCCTTATGTAAATTGATTAAAACTAAGTAAAACAAGATTTACAGAAAATTTTATTATCATTATTCTATTTTATTATCTAATTAAATTATCAATCTACCATCAACTATGCAATAAACGATATTTACATTTCAAATAGACTAAATGTCCATTGGAATGTATACATTTTTGAAACTTACGCTTTTGTTCAATAACGGTTATTAGATACATAATTATAGCGAGTGCAAAAATACACTTTACTTTTGCAATTGATGGTTACCAATTAAAGCTGATGTTTGAAGTAATATTGGGAAAATATTTAGGAAAAAATTTTGAATTTCAAATAGGTTCTGTGTTTTCAATTCGAAGAACGCTTTGCTCCAACACAGTAAAAATGGGAAAGAATTGGAATTTTACAGAATAATCTTTCTACGCCCCCTTATAGCTGCTACTAACTGAATTATAAAAAGAAGCTTTGATGAATAAATTGCCAGCCTTATTAAACACACAAAGTAGCTAAGTTGCTACAAATTACTACTACAAAACTACTACAAATTAGCCAAATCAGTTTAATACCTCAGACGTTTTAGGTAGATTCCTATAGGAAAACTACTCATTGCAATGGTTTTCATGACAAGACTTCGAGGAAATTTCTTCAGTTCTTCACCGAATCATGATTCCTAGAACCCAAAATTAGCTTCGTTGAAAAGTTAACAAATAATATATTGCACATGTTATCTTGTAAACAGGATAACTAGTATAATTTTGTTTGGATTTTCACTGGCTTGGAATATGTTGTTAGAAATGTAAAAATATCGGATGAGTTCCTGAATGACCCATCTAGCTCTAAGGGGGTGGAAATGGTGAGGGGTAGAAATTTTCATTTCGCTAAAACTTTCTTAATACTAAAGATAGAAAAAAACAATTAGCCAAATTATAGCCTCATTAAAACCAACACCTTATGCATTTAAAGTTTTTAGCTAACTGAAATGACTTAGAAGTTAGGGACTGAAATGGGATTTCCAAACACTAATATGGACTTTTTCTAACATCAATAATTTACTATGTTCCAGATAGTAACTTAGATGCAAAGGAATCTGTGCTTGGCTTATTGCTTGCCGAGAGGAATTTTTTAATGGTTTTTGATCAGTCAAGTAATTACAAATTACTAACTTCTCAAATTTTTTTGACTTTTATTTTTTTCATTTTAACAGGGTGAAATTTAGAAATTTTTTCTTTCATTTTTTGATTTTGTCATAAATTTAAACTTCTGCTGAAGGACGAAGACGACAACTGAGCTGCCATCAAATTCACAAGTCTTTAGCAATGTACTATTGATAGGGAGCACAGCAAGAGCTAATCGTGCACCTTACTCACAGAAAACAATCTCCGGTAAAATCGGTTCTGGAATCTGTGAATGCCCAATCGCAAGCTTATCTCACCAGGACAGTGTGACTCTATGGCGAGGGGTTTTTGGTAAGAATGATATTATCTTTAAAGACTTGGTGAGAGAAAATCCTCATCAAAACCTCTTTAATTTTCTTAAAGATACAGGTATTGACAAACTCATTTGAGTACCTTTTAGCATTTCTTTAGAAGTTCATTTAAAGCATATTTCATACAATTCGTTACTCCTTTTAATTGACAGTTAAAGAATGAAGTGGTTCTATTATCTTGTGTTTGGCGCAGCATGGTTAGATGTGGGTCTTGCGCAAGAAAACACAACTCAACCAACCAAACAACCATGTCGAGGGTCAAAACCAGTATTTTTCTTGGTTTGATTACAACTAGTAAAATTATTAGAAAAAACAAGTATGATATTTGAGAACCAAAAATAGTAAACATTATTAGTGCTAAAAGTAAAATTGTTGGGAAAATTAAAAAAATACTAACCACAAGAATGTCCGAGCTAATGGCCTCGTTACATGCTCTATAGAGCTACTCAGATGATTAGAAGACTATTTTCGTTTACCATATATTAATACATTGCTCATTTGACATTTTAACACAAAAAGTGGAAAGATATTTGAGCATGTGTATGCACATTGTTAAATCTTTTGCGACTTTTTACCTTCATATTTAAAATTCTAAAGCTCCAATCCGGAGTTCATTTTAATTACACACATAAAAATAGGCAAAAATGATCATTGAATTTCTGCTTTATAGTATATCGTCTAATACAAAACACGTAAATTAAATTGAGGGAAGCAGTTTATTTTTCATATCGGATCATTGGAAAATGCTTTCATAGATCAAAATGTCAGGTTAACAGCTAAGCATAGAGTGAATAACTAGAAATAATATATATGTAACAATTATCAATAAATATTGCATTAGTGTAATTTAACAATTGATAATTCATTATTCATCATTATTGTGAATTATCAATATTTTTTAAATATTGATAATTCACAATACAGACAAATTACATAAATATATCGCCGCTCATTACTTTAATTTCTCTTGTTTATTTAATGTGACCATAAATGGAAATGTAGGCAAGACCATTGCAAACCGATGATGTAAAAAATTTAACATTTATAATGAACTCTGTTAGTGAAATTATTTTCCTTTGCATGCATCGTTAGAAACATTTTATTTATTAATCTTTGTTAAATAAATTGTTTAATATAATCAAAATTAGTTCTCTTTTATATATATAATATCTTGCTTCGATATCTGCGAAAAGTTCAATACATTTTTATTCTTAGATATACGGAAATATTCTAATCATGTTAAGCTTTCTTCCTGATTTTTATATAATGAAAGGATTTTTATAAGCAAACCTCGCAGTAAATAAAAATATATTAAGACCAGTGTTTTTAATTATCAAATGACCTTCCAATTTCTAACGTTTAAACTTTCCACCAGCTACCATGTGTGCTATTTGCAACACTTTATATAATCTTTTGTCGAAAAATCGGAAAATTCAGTGCTATACTGTCTTTGGAACTTTAAGCTGGTATCCTGAATGTCAGATTCGTAGTTTTAACTTTTTTTTTTCAAGAAAAAGATGTCAGTCTCTTTGTAATAGCTCATTTCTCGTATTCTGTCCTTTTTGTCTCTGCCAATTCTAAATTAGTATTTCTTTCGTTGATACCGTTATAAATAAAATTCTATAGATCTCAGTGCTTACAAAATGCTCAAGAAGAGTTCGCTGGTTATGAAGCTTAAAATCAATAAATATTTATACATACACAACAAAAAGTATGCAGAGAAAAACATTCAGGGTAGGTATCAGGTCGTCAGGTTAACCCAATCATTAATGTTAAATGTCTTTAAGAATGGTAAACTAATAAGATATAAATAAATATTGATTATTATGGAAATCGAATATTTCATAATAATCAATATTGATTATTATGAAATGTATAATCTGAGGGCTTTATGTATATCAAAGAGTAACCACATATCTTATACCATTAGTCCTCGGGAACATAGGTTTGAATGTCTTAAAAATTACAACAGATTAAACAAAATTGCAGGCGTTCTATGCAAATTTTTAGTGTTACGGGGCAAAAATATGCCGCAAAAAAAAAGTAGAGAATTAAGAATAGCAGAAAAATAAGACATTCTTCATTATCCTCTAGTTTATCTGGTTAATTTGTTCCTACATGCAACAAATTAAGCTATGACAGTATTCCAGTGATACATTTTTTTTTAATGTACTGGAAATCGTTATGTGTTAACTCATGTTCAACAATTCTTTAAACTTTCTTAAAATTTGAGCATGTAAATTTTCAATTTTTTTTTATTTATATTTAATATTTAAGGAATAAAAAATGACAAACTTTTGGAAACATTCTTCTCAATTAATATCCTCTATGGATTAGTAATTAAATATGAATCAAATAATGCTTTGATATACCAATAGTAATGTCTTTTTTCAAAAAAATTGAATTTTCGAATGAATTTCTGTTATAAACTTCTGGCAAACAATTCATAATATACGAATTCCTTTCTAAATACATATTTTAAAGATTGTTTAGAATTATTCAAATTCTTAAAGTACTAACAGCAGTATTAGTCATATTAATGAACCCAGTCATAAAAAACATAAAAGACAAAAATAAAAATAAAATTTACTTGCCTATTTCTCCCGATTTCTTGAAATCTAAATTAATAATGAAATTAAAAATAACAATTCAGATTTATTTATAGTTTGTTACTGGATGATGATTTTTCCCTTAAGAAGGGATATTTAATCTTTACTTTTCCGCCATCAATTGCTCAATGGTAATTCAAGAAAAAACGGTTCGATTCTGTATATTATGCTATAAAAAGTGTGTAAAAATATTGATAAATGATTTTTCAAAATTGCGCATGGATTTCAACTGCCAATGGCTAAACAGAGTTTGCATCGAGGCATAATTTTACTCAGTATTAAGCAGCGTTCCCATAAGAACAACTTTTGCATGCAATAAAAAGTCAAGCCTTCCTCAGTAAGATGACGTGACTCCAATGGGGAAATGGCAAATAGCTGTCTCACCCGGGCAGCAGCTTGTCTTTGCTCCATTGTGATCACGTTATCTTCTTGAGGTAGGCGTGATATTCTATTACACGCAATAATTGGCCCCATATTAACGCAGAATAATGCTATGTGGTCCAATCGATATATGCTTCTGTTAATAGTACCAATAAGCTAGAGTATGAAGATTTTCAGCCATATCACTTGATTTTATATTGATTTCAATTGCTGTCCAATGCAAATATAGCATCAGTTTTTCAATCAAGATTTCATCTGTCCTTATAAAATTGTAATTGCTATAAAGATTGCACTTAATAAACTGCATTACTTTACCCACAAAGATCTCAAAGTGAACTCGATCAAAGAATAAGTCAAATACCTCTCAAGAAAATTCTTTAATCACATCTCAACCCATGAGAACCCTCTCGTCAGTAGCCAAATTGAGTTTGCACACAACAACGGCAAATACCCATATTCCACTACTAAATAGTCACGTCCTCTCAAGCCGCCTTAATTTGTGGCGTTTTAGTCTCCACTTTTCTTTTTTTTTAAACCACTAGCCATTACATCAAAAGCTCTCAAGTAAGTTCTCAATCTTCCATCTCAATTGAACACTCATTCAGAGTAGAAGCGCATTGTTGTGCTGGTACTCTAACATGCATATGATATGTGTGCTCTCTATTCTGGTCGCAAGGACCAAGCTGCTGATATGATTCAAAAATTAAATTGATGATATTCTAATGGATGATCTTGAGTTTCACAACAAGCTATTAGTGACTCGCATCTTCTAAACAACTGAAACACGATTATTCATTCTACACCAGCTATTTCCACTTTGCTTAAAGAAGCAGTAAATGGGAAGATCAGTGTTGCACTGACTCCTGAAACCACTGTCAAACTTATTTAAAGAAAACAACCACAAGTTATCTTGTTTCACTCCGACACCAAGAGATATTGCCCGCCAAAACAAAAAAGACACTGAGGAAACTGGAGAAGAAGGAGCATGGAACCTCAGGAGGTTTGTAGGCAAAGCAGCCAAGTTGTGAATATAGGGATTCGTATAAATAGACATATAAGTTATCAATCTTGATACATTTGAAGTCATTCGCATTATTTAGGTCATTAGTTATTTATGCTATAAAACATTGATGTGCAAGTTTTTATTCAATAACTTATATATCCATAGAAATTTGATACACAATTATTCAGTTAAATGTTGTGCCTCAAATATGGCCCTAATTAAAACAAAACAAATGCGTTGAATTTATTACAATGTTTAAATTTCCAATTAGAAATAAAGTGGAAAATTCAGCAACATTTGAAACAATAAATCATTAAACTAACTTTAAAATCAAAATTTAAGAATAATAAAATATTATAAATATACATCTTTATTTGAATCATTATTATAGATATTTACTCCAGAAGCCAGATTGATTAATTTTTAGACTAATTTGCCGCTTTGAAGCCGTATAGCACCATTTTCAGGATGGTACTTTTTGATTTGATTAGATGAAGACAACAATTCTTAAACTGGTACACTACTCAATGGATTTCAATGTAAGACTATTGCGCCATCAGTACTACGTCTCAAATGAAAGTGATACCTTCGGTGCCCTTGAAAAGGTGTCAAAGATCACCACGTGTACTGCATTGGAGCATGGCCGGAAATCCTATGTCATATAAGACTAGTGATCATTTGTTTCGCGCATTTTTCTTACTTCTGCTTTTGTGCCGCACTGCGTCTGCTTGTAAATAAATTGCTTTCACGAGATGGATATTAAAGAGAATTAAAAATACAGCGCCTCGTCTATCTCTTCGAATCTGCACTCTGCTTCAACCAAAATAATGTTACATATATATATATAATATCCGTAGTATTGATCTTGTACTAAAATAACTCTAGTCCTTAATTTAATACTCTCCACTATATTACAACTTCGCATGTACTTAGAAATAATCTGAAATATATTACCCTTTCTTACACTAAGTATCAGGAGAAATTTGAATAAACATCATCGCAAAACCATAAGAGAAAAATGAAGATGTAGCTCAAATAACCATCATTAGCGATTGTTCAAAATTCGGGGGAATAGCATGCGTTATAGTCATCAAAAGATAGCTCAACCACAAACTATTATTGACTTCACATCATAGTTGTATTCGCCAAGAAAGAGAAAATTTTCCGAGAGTATCTTTGAATTCTAGGGAGAAAAAATTATTAATGTTGAAAATTTCTCTCCTTCAACCTTGTAACATTTATTCATTTATCTACTTTTTTAGTTATTCATAGAATAACTAATTACAACGCTCTTAATTATACTTGTATTATGATTAATCGAGCAATATTGAATAAATTTGGACTTTATAATAATCCTTATTCTCTTTTCTGTAACTAAAAAAATGACACTGAACATATTCACTCATACAGCTTGAAATATTTAAATCATAAAATTAACCTTTAGAACACCCCCTATTTAATCACCAAGAAATCATCTCTTTAATTTGTTCTCAAAAACTGCTTTAATAATCGCTAACAGCAAATTATACTTCGATCATTGAAACTTTTTGACATCTATTAACTGACTCTCTGGCCTTTAATAATAAAAAATTCAGAAATATTTGTGAATATGCTTGCATTATTATCTGGAAATATTTTGAATTAAGCAAAAATAAATCTCAACACGTTAAAACTGAAACACTTTATTAAAATGAAATTTAAAAAAATTATATAATTAAAACATTCTCTGCGGTTTTAAGAAATACGTCAATACAAAATACACGTAGCAAATGCAAAACAATAACCAATAATAAAGCAATTTCATCATACAAATTTTCAATGATCGTTCTATTGCCTACACCATCAATGTTTGTTGTTTTTAAAATAGTATCAAAAGACAAAGTAGGTAAAAACATAATTATTTTTAATTTCTTTTATATTTATAACAATAAAAAGGACTTCTGTCATTTTATGCTTTACCAGCCAAAAACTCTTAGTATAGCAAGTAATAGTAGAAATTTAATAAAACAGAATACAAAGTAAGAAATACTTCTCTTAAAATTTTAATTATTATAAATAAATCTATTAAAATTTCAATTACTGTATAATGTAAACAAATGAAAACGCAATGTACAATCTTGCTTATGTCTGAATGAATATTAGTAGGAAGTTCCACTACAAGAGCTTCTAATACTGCAGCGGTGAATCTTTGCTCAACTTGGGTTCGAAGGAAAGGATGCATCAATAAAGCTAGCAAAAGAGTCAGTCCACATTGTTGATGTCTGCGATCGTCCATGTGTGCAAAGACATAATGAGATTTCACAGCTAATATGGCAATGTAAAGATAAAACCTTTCATGCCTAACGTTCAGTAGAGATGTCTCAAATGCTTCACTTATATTGAGAAGAGTAACCATTCTAAAAATAGATTTATTAGAATGAGAATTGGCATTTTATTCTTGAAAGTAGCAATTTTACTGTAAATTCTTTTGAAATCAAAAATGAAATAGATAAGTAAAATAATTTACTAATGAAAATTTTAAAATATAAACAATATTACTGAAAAACAATATTTTTGAAAAGAAAATATTTTAAAGTTCTGGAAATTATATTTTAAATCATCCAAGTTTTAAAAACATAATGAATATCTGAAAGTAATAAAAATTCCTCTCTATATATATTTGCTATTGTATGATTTCACGATTAGAAAAGAAGTATAATTTTTTTAGTTTATTAAAGTGAAAATGCGTTTTGATTAAGCTGATACAAAAAGTTAAAATTTGACAAAAATTATAAAAACGAGCATTAAATTTTATTTCATTTATAAACTTTTATAGTGAAATTTAAACTTTTATAGTGAAAACAGTTAAAATATCAAATAAGCTTCTGAGATCTTATCCTTCTAAATGAAAGTCGACAAGATCAACGAAGTTTGCTAATAAACATTACAAAAGTTTCACTATATTTGTTACAAATCGTTAATTTTGAAAAGAAATTTAAAATGGCGAAGAAATTGTCAAGAAAAAATAATTAATAATTTACCTTTCTCAAAAATATAACTAAGCCAAGGCAAAGCTTTTTTTTTTTAATAATACTCCCAAAGTGTACTTTTTCAACTTTTGCTTATTTAGTTGAAAAAAAAAATCTAAAATATCAGTCAATGAACTTTATGCAGAGTATGGGTTCATACATATAAGAAAACAGCTGTTTCGCAGCCAAAAAAAGCAAAACTGATGGGGAGCGTTATTAATAAGCAACGCCAAAGTCAGCCAAGAAAAAGAAGACTGTCTATGATCTAGCTTGAATAAGCATCTATTATTATAGTAATTTACTCCAGAAGCCAGATTGATTAATTTTTAGACTAATCTGCCGTTTTGGAATCGTATAGCGCCATTTTCGGCATGGGCCTTATTGGTTTGGTTTGGTTTGGTTAGATGAAGGCAACAATGTTTAAACTTGTACATTACTCAGTGGATTTCAATGTTATATCTGTATTAGGAAGTTTGACTACCGACAGCTGATTTAATGTGTACCAGACCTATATATGTATGTAATGATATTTTAATATATGTATATAATGATATTTTAATATATGTATATAATGATATTTTAATATATATATGTAATGATATTTTAATATATGTATGTAATGATATTTTAAACTCTAATTTCAATTTAATAAATTTCCAAGGTTTTATCTTAATTTAGCCCATAGTAACATCATTCTAAAATATTCTCTTATTTCTTGATCCAATTCCACTGTCCCTACTTAAATAATTCAAGAGAAGCTTTATAAAATTGCTGAATCGTCTAAACGCCGACACATTCTCACGCTCCCCTTAAAAGGCTAGAAAAAATGTCCAGTAAGAACATTCTTTTTTAAAAGATCCCTATATTTCGCTTGCCTTATCGACGCGTGTAGCAAAACTCCCTATCGAAATCTTAATAATATATTACCACAATTAATAAATATTTTTCCTATACATATCTCATGTTATATAAGTCAAGGGATAATTTATTTTGCTTTTCTTCCCAACTTCTGCTTTTGTGCTGTGCTGTGGCGGAAGTGCCTTGTCCGCGTCTCTGATTGTAAATAAATATGCTTTCCCGAAAATTGATTGTAATTGATTAAAATAATTTTTAAAAATGTAAAATGTCTCATCTATGTCTTCAAACCTGCCTTCTTACAACTTCGCATGTACTTAGAAATAATCTGAAATATGTTATCCTTTCTTACATTAAGTATCAGTGGAAATTTGAATGAACATCATCGCAAAACCATAAGAGAAAAATGAAGATGTAGCTCAAATAGCCATCATTAGTCATTGTTCAAATTTCGGGGGAGGAGTATGAGTTACAGTCATCAGAGGGTAGCTCAACCATAAACTATTATTGACTTCACATCATCGTTGCACTTGCCAGGAAGGAGAAAATTTTCCCAGAGTATCTTTGAATTCTGGGGTGGGAAAATTATTATTGTTGAAAATTTCTCTCCTTCAACCTTGTAACATTTATTGATTTGACTATTTTTTTAGTTATTCATAGAATAATTACAACACTCTTAATTACTTGTATTATGATTACTCCAGCTCTATTGAATAAATTTGGACTTTATAATAATCCTTATTCTCTTTAATATAACTAAAAAAAGACATTAAACATATTCACGCATACCGCTTGAAATACTTAACTCATAAAATTAACCTTTAAAACAAGCCCATGTTTTATCACGAAGCAATTTTTCTCTTTATATCGTTCTCAAAAACTGCTTTAAGAATCGCTGATAGCAAATTATATTTCGATCATTGAAACTTTTTGACATCTATTAACTGACTCTCTGGCCTTTAATAATAATAAATTCAGAAATATCTGTGATTATGCTTGTATTATTAGATGGAAATATTTTGAAGTAAGCAAAAATAAATCCCAACACGTAAAAACTGAAACACTTTATTGAAACGAAATTTTAAAAAATTACATAATTAAAACATTCCTTCAGTTTAAAACATTCTCTGTAGTTTTAAGAAATACGTCAATACAAAATATATGTATCAAATGCAAAACAATAACCAATAATAAAGCATTTTCGTCATACAAATTTTCAATGATAGTTCTATTGACTAAACCATCAATGTGTATTGTTTTTAAAATAGTATTAAACGCAAATTAGATAAAAATATTATTACTTTTAACTTGGTTTATATTTATATCAATAAAAAGGATTTTTGTCATTAAATAATTTTTCAGTCTAAAACTCTGACTATAGCAAGTAATAGTAGAAAATTAATCAAACAGAATACAAAGTAAGAAATACTTCTCTTAAAATGTTAATTATTATAAATAAATCTATTAAAATTTCAATTACTGTAAAATGTAAACAAACGAAAACGTATTGTGCAATCTTGCTTATGTCTGGTTGGATATTCATCGGAAGTTGCATTACAAAGGCTTCTAATAATGCAGCGGTGAATCTTTGCTCTACTTGGGTTCGAAGGAAAAGATGCATCAATAAAGCTAGCAAAATAGTCAGTCCATATTGTTGATGTCTGCGTTCGTCCATGTATGCCAAGAGATAATGAGATTTCGCAGCTAATATGGCTCTGTAAAGAAAAACGTTTTCACGCCTAACGTTCAGTAGAGGCGTCTCAAATGCTTCATTTATATTGAGGAGAGTTACCATTCTAAAAATAGATTTATTTGAATAAGAGTAAGCATTTCATTCCTGAAAATAGCTATTTTATTGTAAATTCTTTTGAAATCAAAAATGAAACAGATAAGTAAAATCATTTACTAATGAAAATTTTAAAATATAAACAATATTATTGAAAATCAATATTTTTTTAAAGAAAATATTTTCAATTTCTGGTTATTATATTTTAAATCATCCAAGTTTTGAAACCATAATGAATATCTGAAAGTAATAAAAATTCCTCTCTATATATATTTGCTATTGTATTATTTCACGATTAGAAAAGAAGTATAATTTTTTTAGTTTATTAAAGTGAAAATGCGTTTTGATTAAGCTGATTCAAAAATTATAATGTCAAACATTAAATTTTATTTGATTTTGTAAACTCTAATAGTGAAATTTGGCCAACTGCGAAACAGTTAAAATATCAAATAAGCTTCTGAGATCTTATCCTTCTAAATGAAAGTCGACAAGATCAACGAAGTTTGCTAATAAACATTACAAAAATTTCACTATATTTGTTACAAATCATTAATTTTGAAAAGGAATTTAAAATGGCGAAGAAATTGTCAAGAAAAAACAATTGATAATTTGATAATTTACCTTTTCCAAAAATATAACTAAGCCAAGACAAAGATTGTATAATAATACTCTCGAAACGTACTTTTGATTATTTAGTTGAAAAACAAATCCGAGTCCAAAATAAAATATCAGTCAATGAACTTTATGGAGAGTATGGGTTCATACATATAAGAAAACAGCTGTTTGCCAGCCAAAAAAAGTAAAACTAATGGGGAGCGTTATTAATAAGCAACGCCAAAGTCAGCCAAGAAAAAGAAGACTCTATATGATCCAGCTTGAATAAGCATCTATTATTATAGTAATTTACTCCAAAAGCCAGATTGATTAATTTTTAGACTAATCTGCCGTTTTGAAGCCGTATAGCGCCATTTTCGGTATGGGCCTTATTGGTTTGGTTTGGTTTGGTTAGATGAAGGCAACAATGTTTAAACTTGTACATTACTCAGTGGATTTCAATGTTATATCTGTATTAGGAAGTTTGACTACCGACAGCTGATTTAATGTGTACCAGACCTATATATGTATGTAATGATATTTTAATATATGTATGTAATGATATTTTAAACTCTAATTTCAATTTAATAAATTTCCAAGGTTTTATCTTAATTTAGCCCATAGTATCATCATTCTAAAATATTCTCTTATTTCTTAATCCAATTCCACTGTCTCTACTTAAATAATACAAGAGAAGCTTTATAAAATTGCTGAATCGGCTAAACGCCGACACATTCTCACGCTCAGCTGAAAAGGCTAGAAAAATATCCAGTAAGCACAACCTTTTTTAAAAGATCCCTATATTTCCCCTGCCTTGTCGACGCGTGTAGCAAAAATCCCTATCGAAATCTTAATATATTACCACTGTAAAAAAATATTTTCCCTATCCATATCTCATGTTATATATGACGAGAGATAATTTATTTCGCTCTTCTTGCCGACTTCTGCTTTCTCATTGGCTGTAGCGGACGTGCTTTGTCCGCGTCTCTGCTTGTAAATAATTATGCTTTCCCGAAAATTGAATGTAATTGATTAAAATGATTTTTAAAAATGTAAAATGTCTCATCTATGTCTCCAAACATGCCTTCTTACAACTTCGCATGTACTTAGTGTAAGAAAGGATAACATATTTCAGATTATTTCTAAGTATCAGGGGAAATTTGAATGAACATCATCGCAAAACCATAAGAGAAAAATGATGTAGCTCAAATAGCCATCATTAGCCATTGTTCAAATTTCGGGGGAGGAGCATAAGTTACAGTCATCAGAGGGTAGCTCAACCACAAACTATTATTGACTTCACATCATCGTTGTACTCGCCAAGAAAGAGAAAATTTTCAAATAGTATCTTTGAATTCTAAAGGAAAAAAATTATTACTGTTGAAAATTTCTCTCCATCATTGTAACATTTATTCATTTATCTGTTTTTTTAGTTATTCATAGAATAACTAATTACAACTCTCCTTATTACTTGTATTATGATTAATCCAGCTCTACTGAATAAAAATGGACATTGAAATAATCCTTATTCTCTTTTCTGCAACTAAAAAAATGACACTAAACATATTCACTCATACAGCTTGAAATACTTAACTTATAAAATTAACCTTTAGAACAAGCCCATGTTTTATCACCAAGAAATCATCTCTTTAATTTGTTCTCAAAAACTGCTTTAAGAATCGCTGACAGCAAATTACATTTCGATCATTGAAACTTTTTGACATCTATTAACTGACTCTCTGGCCTTTAATAGTAATAAATTCAGAAATATCTGTGATTATGCTTGTATTATTAGATGGAAATATTTTGAAGTAAGCAAAAATAAATACCAACACGTGAAAACTGAAACACTTTATTAAAACGAAATTTTAAAAAAATTACATAATTAAAACATTCCTTCAGTTTAAAACATTCTCTGTAGTTTTAAGAAATACGTCAATACAAAATATACTTAGCAAATGCAAAACAATAACCAACAATAAAGTATTTTCATCGTACAAATTTTCAATGATCGTTCTATTGCATAAACCATCAATGTTTGTTGTTTTTAAAATAGTATTAAAAGACAAAGTAGATAAAAATATTATTAATTTTAACTTGTTTTATATTTATATCAATAAAAAGGATTTTTGTCATTATATAACTTACCAGTCTAAAACTCTGAGTATAGCAAGTAATAGTAGAAAATTAATAAAATAGAATACAGAGTAAGAAATACTTCTCTTAAAATGTTAATTATTATAATTAAATCTATTAAAACTTCAATTACTGTAGAATGTAAACAAATGAAAACGTATTGTACAATCTTGCTTATGTCTGGTTGGATATTCATCGGAAGTTGCACTACAAGGGCTTCTAATAATGCAGCGGTGAATCTTTGCTCTACTTGGGTTCGAAGGAAAAGATGCATCAATAAAGATAGCAAAAGAGTCAGTCCATATTGTTGATGTCTGCGTTCGTCCATGTATGCCAAGAGATAATGAGATTTCACAGCTAATATGGCACTGTAAAGATAAAATCTTTCACGCCTAACGTTCAGTAGAGGCGTCTCAAATGCTTCACTTATATTGAGAAGAGTAACCATTCTAAAAATAGATTTATTTGAATGAGAATTGGCATTTTATTCTTTAAAGTAGCAATTTTGTTGTAAATTCTTTTGAAATAAAAAATTTTGCAGATGAATAAAATAATTTACTATTGAAAATTTTAAAATATAAACGATATTACTGAAAAGCAATATTTTTAAAAAGAAAACATTTTAAAGTTCTGGTGATTATATTTATAATCATCCAAATTTTGAAACCATAATGAATATCAGAAAATAATCAAAATACCTCTCTATATATATTTGCTATTGTAATATTTCATGATTAGAAAAAAAGTATATATATATATTTAATTTATTAAAGTGATAATGAATTTTTATTAAACTGATTCAAAAAGTCAAAATTTGACAAAAATTATAAAGTCGAACATTTTATTTGATATTGTAATCTTTAATAGTGAAATTTGGTCAACTGCGAAACAGTTAAAATATCAAATAAGCTTCTGAAATCTTATCCTTCTAAATGAAAGTCGACAAGATCAATGAAGTTTGCTAATAAATATTACAAAAGTTTCACTATATTTGTTACAAATCGTTAATTTTGAAAAGAAATTTAAAATGGCGAAGAAATTGTCAAGAAAAAATAATTAATAATTTACCTTTTCAAAAATATAACTAAGCAGAGGCAAAGATTTTTTTAATAACACTCCCAAAATGTACCTTTTCAACTTTTGCTTTTTGTTTGAAAAATAATTCCGAGTCCAAAATATCAGTCAATGAATTTTATGCAGAGTTTGAGTTTATACATATAACTCAAATAAGGAAACAGCTTTTGGCAGCCAAAAAAAGCAAAACAAATGGGTAGCGTTATTAATGAGCAGCGCCAAAGTCAGCCAAGAAAAAGAACACATTCAAATATTTAAGGAAAAATTATAGCTCTTGGTACCAAATATCAGAGATCCGTGTTCTGGCAAAAACCCTGTAAACCGATGCAATCATATTGTATTCTCGGGTCCCCACCATTGTTTTGTCTATTTTATTGAGTCGATGACCTGTCAAACAGGGCTCACACGAGGCCAACTATTGCCCGCAATAGACGGTCACGTGGTCGCAATGGGACAATAGCATCTTGTCAATCTTGCTTCAGAAGTTATTATTGTTATTATTGAATTATTGTCTGCCAATAATGTATCACTAGTATAACTCTGATAATCTGTTTAAGACTGCCTGTCATTATTTCGTAACTTTGAAATCACATAATTAAAATTTATGTATTGATAAATTTAATATTTTACATTCATTTCGTTGGATATTAATAAATTTCAAAAAATGCCAGATTTTTGCTTTTAAAACCATCTACAAATATTTTTAACACTTTACCTGTCACAGATAACCAAACAGGCAACTACTAGAAACTCTAAAATCTCGATTTTTGTGCGTGTTAGAGTGAACTGTTTAATTTTGTTATTTCATTTGTTTTGCAAAACCCATCGTTTCCAAATTACATTTGAAATTTTTAAATTAAAATTTATCAAGAATCGTTTCAAAGCAATATTGGGATTTTTTTCTCCTTAAAATTCCATTGTAGATCAATGCGGCTGTAGTGTTCCTTTTTTTTTTCCTCCAATTGTCTTACTGATTTACAAATCAGCAGTCTTCGCGAATTTTGTATAAGAATATTTAGATTGCTTTGAAAAAGTTTGATAGATTTATCATTTCATACAAAATCATTTTACAATCATATTTTTTAAAAACATTACATTAGAAATTGAAGTAAACTCTCTTTGGGAAGTGATTCTCAATTCAAAGTTTAACTATTTAAGTTTGGTATAGTTGCTATTTAAAATTTGCTTTTATAGACAGTAAATTAAAATCATAAAAAAATCCTCTGCATTTGGAAAATAGGCATGATAAATACAGTTTCCGAAACTTTTTTATTGTAAACAGGAAATTATGTTTTAAGGAAACCATAAAAGGTTTATTATGGGCTTTTCACCTTAATAGTCAATCCTTTATAAAAATTAAAGCCCTCTTTCCTGCGGATATATTGCCGATATTTCACAACTAATGGCTGATTTCAAGTAACTGTACATCCTGATTTCTTTTTTTTAACATCAGTTATATAGAAAGGGAGAAGTCTCAGGGCATTTGTCAAAATTTGTAGAAGAAACCAGCTATAGTTGTCTCATAAAAAATTTCTAGAATAATCCCAAATAAAGTGAATGAATGATAATGAAAACTCCGGTTTATTCAAATAGGGTGTAAATCCTTTGAAATGGAATTGTAGATCTTGGGCCATAAAAACTGTGTGCATCATAGAAAAAAAAACAGCCATTTCTGAATTATTAAACGCATGTTACTAGCGATTAATAGTTACGAAAGAATAGGTTCTTTAGTAACTATTAGTATATTATGTTTATCTATTAGTATATTATGTTTGGAGCTTAACCACTGGGACACAACTAATTTTTAAGCATCATATATTCGAATATGTTTTTGGGGGCCTTTTTTCCAGCTTATTGCAGCCAAAATTTAACACAAGTTTAGTTTTAGTTTTATTATATTTACGTCCCGTTTTAAGCAACACTCGGGCTATTTTGGGACGTACCTCGTCATTTTGAACCTCGGTCAGATGACGAGGACGACACCTGAGCTGGCACCCCCCTCTCTACACCATGCCACACCAGCGGGAGGACGTTTGGTCAAGACGAATTTAACGTGCAACAGACCCCCTTACACGACGGTTCTTCGGTGGAATCGGGACACGAACCTGAAACCCTCCGGTTCCGAAGCCGAGACCTCACCACCAGGCTACCGTGGCCCTAAAATTTAACACAAAACTACAACTGTAATCTCAAAATAATAAACCAAATTCATTTATACAAGTCACTGGGTTTTCGAGTTATAGCATATATGAAAGTACAGACCAATAAACCCTTTGTCAACCCTTTGACAGATATGGTTCAAACTTTGATAAAGATCTGCACTTTAGAAGCAAAATCTATGAATCAAATTTCATTTAATGAAGATATTAAGTTTTCAATTATCGCGTTTAATGTATGTAAAAATAGTCAACCGCTTGATATATTTAGTTTCAAGTTCGACACGCATCTATAATTTAGATATTAGCTCTATGTACTAAACGTAATCCTTCTAATTCCCTTCGTTTTAGATTTATCATGTTAACTTCCATTCAGATTGCTGGACAGAAGGCCTTCCTTAAAAAGGATTTCGTACGAAGGTTGGTGAAAATCAACATATTTGGTGCAAAGTCCACTTACCAAATTTCCTTCTCGTAGTTCAAAGGGGGGGGGGATTGTTAGTTATCGTGTTTACAAAGAGTCATAACACCAAAAATGTGTTTTTTCAACTTAGGGAGGTCTAAAACGTGGTGATTTGTCAAAATTTCTATACATTTTTTTTGATGGTCTTACTACTTTCTTTCTGTATACTTCATATACAAGAAAGGAATGTGATTCTGCCTTGTAAGAAAAATAACAAAGAGCGCCTAGGTATATTTAGAATTGAGAATGCTTTAATACCGGTAATAATCTTATAGCATCTTATAGTCATTCACAGAGTAGGCATTAAAAAGAAATACTTCATTATAAATGTTTCATTTAATAAAGGTTTTGAAAAAAGGTCCTTTATAACTAAGAAGTATATTATTTGCATAACAATCATCTTTACATCAATTTAAAACTCAAAACATTACCTTTTCCGTAATGATTTTAGTTCCGTACAAATTTTTCTCAACTGTAAGTAAATAATAAGAATATTTAAATATCTTTTGCAATAATATCTTTAATTACAGCCCTTATAATTCGCGTGTAGAAAAATTAATATATTTTATAAGCGCATGTTATTATTGATCTGTTTAACACGTTTACTGCCATGCTTTTTTCACCTCTCTAAACTGTATTAGAGAAGAGGTCATTTAATTAGATATTTGTTAACGAATTAGATAAAAGTGAAACACAAATGAGTCATGCGACAACTGTAATGTTAAGAGTAATTGTTTTAAATGAAGAAACAAACAAGACTTAAAAGTATTAGCATGTTTTAAGTCTCCCTTAATTATTATAATTAGAATCTCCCTTAATTTTTTTTTATAATGTATGGTTAATCTTTCTATCTGCGGTTATCATTATAGTCATCTGAGCAGAGTTTCTTGTAATGCAATCCTGTATAATCATGGCTTGTTTTTTATCTAAATTAGGATTTTCAAGAGTTCATTTATTTGTATAAATTTGGCAAGTAAATATTTATAAAGAATAAATTTTAAGCATCAATAGTGAAATCTTTTACATTTCCATACTAATTTATATTAATGATCATCAAGAATAAATGCGAATTTCATGCTTTCAATTTGACATTCTAAAAATATTTCTCAGTTGGGTTTTTTTTTTTTTTCAAACTTTACTTTTGTGAACTATTCTTAACCTTCTTGACAATCAACTCAAAAACTGAATAAAAGTACAATAGAGAATTTTCGAATGCCATCAGCGTCTTAAAATAGAAAAAAAAATGAATAAACTGCGAGTTATTTTTGAAATAACTGATTCACATCAAAAATTATATATTCACAGAATATAACACTAATTTACAATAGAAAGAGCACGAGTATTGAGGAAAAAATCCTTTATTTTTCTCTAGATATCAACATGCATGAAATAAAACACATTTGTCATTTTTCTTAATAAAATATCAGTAAAAATATTACTCAGTCCTAAATTAGCTTTATCTTGAGCATTCACAAAGCTGTCTTAAATATTTTTTACCCAAACATCCAAAATATTTCAAAGAATTCATATAAACAGAAAGTGATAAAATGATAAGAACATGCAATAAATTTACTTGTTTATTTTGTACAAAAAGTAAACATTCACAAGATACTAAAAAAGCATGCAAATATGCAATATTTTGTATGCCTAGAAATTGTAATGCAGCGATTACAAGTATCACAAATACTGTATTTTGATTTCTGCAAAAATTCGTGTAAATCATCAGTTCATATGCCAGGTATGCAAAAATATAAACATCGATAATTAATTCAGCTACATTACAGTAAAAGGAAATAATTAGTAAGAAAATGTATGTTGAAATGGGTGATATTTCATACAATAAATTTTTGAAGCATAGAGGTAAACTTTGTAAAATAATTATAAATATTTCCAGTTCCCATTTATGTTGCAGACATGATAAGAAGTAAAAACTCACAAGAGTCAACAAAATAATTGTAGACCTTACATATATCTCTGACGACAAAAATCTTCGAAAGTGCCTTGCTAATAACAAGCTTTTCATTGCTAATATTTGAATATAGACTAAAGTAGCTTCTGGACTTACATTGAACTGAGAAATAGTAAAATCATATGGCATCGTCCAAATAAAATCCATTCTGAAAAAAAAATAATAAAAATATGCTTACAATTTGATTTTAAAGAAAATTCTAAGCAAAAAGCAAGTTAACTTTAATGTCAATCAAAGAAAAGAATATTTAAATTACTGCTAGATATTAAAATTTAATGTTATTCAGGAAATATTTTAGAGAAGAAAGGACAGAAGTAAAAATATGAAAATGAGACCTAGCGAAGACAAGTGTTTAGTCACAACTGATATGTATTTCACAGAAATTATAAAAATCATTGAAAAGTTAAAAAAGTAATGAACTGATTATCGGTATAAAATTTTCAAATAATATGAAATCTTAAAACTTTTCATTTCAAACTGTAATTCCTTGTTTTCAACATACCAGGTATTATTTGCCAATGGATTCTAAAACCCTCTGAGCTATTGCGTAGTGTTACGATAGGTTTAATTCGACAAAAAAGGGGTGAGTGGAAAAATGAAAGGGAACGTTTACATTTAGCAATAAAGTTAATTCCGGAAGTTAATCCTTTCGCCTTTCACCGCTTAGTGAAATAGAATCTTCAAAACGTGGTCATCTCTGGACACTGAAACGAACAGCACATGAAATGCGGTGATATTTTCATACCAAAATTAAACACAATTCTAATTAATTTTACACAATAGTATTTTTGCTTTTGTTTGTGTTTATGAGAGTAAAATGTGAATGAATAATATTTCTTGACCAATTCAGGGTTTTAAATATATCTAACCTTTAACTCGCTATGGCTAGTTATTTTTAAATTATCTTTTTCCATTTTTCAATCAATACAAGTACAAGATTCGTTAAGTTTCCGATACAGAAACGGAATGAATCTCACAGAAGAATAGAAAAGTCATAATAGCTAGTTTATCAATCAGGAGAAGGTGGGAGTAGACAAATCCAAAATTATTTTAAAAAATTCTAATTTTTTTTTTCATAAACTTCGGAAATGAGAATGTTATTTTAAAGTCTATTTCATGAAATAATTAAATTTGAGAGTTATTTTTAAAACGGTTTATTTTAAATTCTTAATCATTTAAAAATTAATTCTCGTTGACATATTTATTTTTTTCCTACTTCAAAGAAGGATAAAGAAATCAGCAAATATGGCCTCCGAAAATTTTATCGTACACTCTCTAATAAAGGGGACATTCCTTTTCCCTTCGTCAAAATTGTGGACCCTGGATAAGATCATGAATGCTTTACAAGGCATTGGCGAGAAATAGTTACGAAATACTGATCCTTGACGTGAATCCAGCATTTTTATTGAATTTATCATGTGATCTTTGGCGATGATTTTTGAGATTATTCCCAGATATGATCGTCCATCTGATTGCTTTAGGTATAAAACTGAAGCATGTCTATGATTTTAATATGGAGCATGTAAAATTGTATGCAGCCATTATTTTTTCCAAATGTTATCAGTCATATATAATATAATAGTGCATAGAAAAGAAGCGTTTAAAGCCAACTGATACAAATTTGGTATTTTCTAACTCATATTTGCAGAATTATTTGAATCTACAATGATCCATTTATATGTTACACATTCGAAATATTTTTAATGCTTCTAAGACAGGGACCGAAATTTCTGGAACACTTTCTGCATTCCCTGCATATTTGGATCTTAGAAGAAAGTGAAAATTGCCCAGTACTTTACGCGATTTCCAAAATTGCCTTCTGACACAAGACGCGGCCATCTAAAGGAGACAAAAGGCGAAAATACGCTAAAGATTGCAACATTCCTGTTTGAAATGTCTCCAGTGTAAAACAAAAATTCAATTATTTAATGAAATCTTCTTTCATTCACCATTCTAATTAACACAACTTTCTTGCCTAAAGCATGCAACATAAAAAAAAAGTTTCAGAATATCCAGCATCCTTAACATGCATTCATATTTTCAACATTACTAATGACATTGGAATTCGTTGAGAGAATTTTGAAATGTAAACAAAAAGGAAAGAAATTCACCTGAGAAAACGATATTTACTACTGTTGGCTCAGCCAAAAAATAAAGTATAAGGGTCAAAAGATTTTTAAATAATTTTCTTTCCCATTTACACCAATCAGAAGAAAACACGTGCCAAGCGTGCACGAAAATACACTGAAACTTGGGTACCGCAATTGGCGCATTTATGAATTTCTCAAAAATGCCAAAAAACTTGGCGTAAAACAAATGGTCACTTCTTTACATTACTTTATCTCATTCAATATGAAATGGATTTCAAAAAATTCGTACAGCAAACATCAAAAGAACAGTTTAGCAAAAATCAGTTTTTAGTTGCTGCAGAATAATAATTCAGATAAAAATTAGTCATATGATATTGAATGTTTCATTAACTTATTATTTTTTTCTCTTCCACTTATTGCACATGAAATAAATACCGAGAAACTAAACTAGCAGATATTGCAAAATAAATTAAAAGTCCTTTTAAAAAATACGTCAAGGATTTTAATGCATTAAAAAGACGATTTCTTTGAAACAGAAAACAAATTTCAAAATTTTGATCTTCGAACGAGAGCAGCATCTAAAACCATTGTAATAACGCATGAGAATGTATTAGATCTGTCACACACTCTAAAAGATTAACAGTGCTTTGTATTGTTTTGTTTTTTTGGAAGAAAACAGATTCCTCCAGTTTAAGAAATGTCGATTTACAAAAGATTCAACGTTTTCTTATTATGAACTTACTCAAGTTTAATTCAAATACATTTTACATTCTAATTTTGTATATCTAAAGAATTTTAAATGTTTTTCTTAACATTTAATATGAAACCAGAAAAAATTAATTTTAACCAACCTCTGTAAGCAATAACTTATATGATACTAATATTAATTTTCCCAGAAGGAAAAAATTTTTCATTTATTAAAAAAAGCTAATGAGCAAAAATTAATATTCTAAATTATGTAAATTACGTAGTATTACTTTCGATCATTCTTTGAAATAATTTTTCCTTTCCAATTCACCGAAATTTCATATGGAATTATAAAATTTCAGTGAATAAACATGTATATGGTATGTATAACAATACCGGTTATTATGATAATTAAAATTGATCATAATACTGGTACTACAGGGGTATTGAAAAGATGTTCCTAGTTAGGGAGTTAGAAAAGAATAATAACGCACTAAGATTGTTACATGCAGTGATTTTCGACCGCAAAACATACATTAAATGCATAATACATTAAGTTTTAATGAAACGTTCGAATTACAGTTTAAATAAAATACAGTAAAATATATTACCAAATTCTACCAGTTAAAAGAAGAAACATAATCTTTAAAAACAGTACTTACTTTTTCAGTCAAATCTCAGCTAGTTAAATGTGAGTTTATTTGTCTACATGAAATATTGACCTGTCAGGACGATTATATATATAAATATCGTAATTCGAAGTGCATAGCTTATTGGATTTTCATTCACTGGCAATCACTTTTTCATTTAAAAAATATTGTTAGTGTTGCTTAAAGTATCCTATTATTTAAAGCTATGTAAGGTCTGCTTCGAATGTAGCTTTTATATTTGATTATTATGTAGGTAAAAAAAGACGTTAATTGATTCGCATTCTACTCCCAATAGTTCCAAATCATATTAACATAAGAAAATTTGATCCTAGGTCAAATTTTGCCTAATTCTTGTCATGTGTGAATAAGTCTCGAATCAAAGATTATCCGCAACTGAATTTCAGTATACTGTCAGCAATTTACCACAATTTCATTACATACCACTAAAAAGACGTTTAGTCTTTGACAGAGGTAATGAATAGGTCTCGAAACAAATACAGTTCGCATTTGAACCCACAATACTATCACCAGATTAACGCTCTCCCATATCACATCAATAAAGAGACTTTTAGTTTTTGGCAGAGGTAAGGGAATAGATCTCGAATCAAAGATACAGTCTACATTTGAATCCATCATCAATTTAACACAATTCTATATCACGTCAATAAAAAGTTGTTTAGCCTTTGTTAGAGGGAATGAAATGGGTCTCAAATCAAGGCAAAACTGCATTTTATTCCAGAACACTATCATCAATTTAATTCAATTCCATATCACATCAATAAAAAGGCGATCAATCATTGACAGACCTTGTCTTTATTTATATATATGGTGGATCATGAATGAAATTGGTATCAAACTAATGATCCTTCAAAACTGAAACTAATAAATTGATCTTTTTCCATGCATACCCATTGGAAAACACAAATAGCAAGAAAATATTAGCTGTTGAAAATTAGTAAGAAATTGATAAGATTAAAGCATTTAATCAAAATGCTCTTACTCGTTTGCTCTTTATGGTTTTCTTGAATATGATTCACTCATCGTATGCTGGCCTCTCGGTGATTTTCGTTATTCATAATTCATTCGTGGTTCATAATTCATAATTAAAGAAGCTCTGATTTAGTTGTTTCCAACAAATTAGAAGATTAGAACTAATTTTTTTCTTTTTCACTGAAATTATTAAATAAGTTTCCATTAATCCTACAATGTGAAAATGAAGAATGATAGCAGAGTTCCCCATGTGGCATTCGATCTCACTGAATCAAATTTCCCCCCAGTGGGTTTAAATTATAAAAACTGACATAGTGCGTTAGTCATGTAATTTGACAAAAAAAATAGTTTAAATGGCAAAATTTACTTTATCCCAATAAAAAAATGCACTTAACATAAAACTCCAGAAATAATGACCTTATAAAAAAATTAATTTTATAATTTAATTTATTGTATTGGTATAGGATTTTATGGGAATAACTCATATATACGAAGGATGCACACATTATCAACTATATTGATAAAATCCCTTCGAAATAGCGTTTTAAGCAGCGTTCACACGAGGCCAACTATTGCGCGCAGTGGAAGGCCACGACTACCTCAGGAATATCACGTGACCCCAACGGGATAATGGCAAATGGTTGTCTCATCGGGCAACTATTTACCATTGTTCCATTGCGATCACATGATTTTTCTAAAGTAGCCATGATCTTCTATTGCGTGCAATAGTTGGCTTCGTGTGAACCCTGCTTTACTCTTTAAATAATTGTGTATTGGTTCAAAGTTGCAATAAGCCAGTTTTATACAATAAATCTATTATAAAATATCATTTCATGGTTATAGAACTCGTAATTTCAATCTATATAAAATAAATCTGGATTTCGGATGATGTTTTCGATGGAAAGTATTGAAAATGCCTTCTTAAACTAAATTTCCGTTTCATTTAAATAAAAATTATTGAAAAATGTTCGAATGTGTCCTCCTGTAAAAAATTCGTTTCCATAAATTCCTTAAATTTTTTTTCCCTTGTACCACAGATAAGTAACATATCTATAATGATACTTTGAAACTTCGTAACAGAATTTTGCTGAGTCCGATATCTGGAAACTCAAGCAACGTACTTATACAAAGAGCTCGACTGCTTGTTTACAAACCAGGGTAAACACAGAAAGACAAGTTATTTTGCTGTCGATTATAGGATCGTGCATGTAAGCATCTGTTTTATGAATATTTGTTTTGTTTTGTTATTTACATATTAAGACCCAAGATTAGTTTGCCGTTCTAACCGTCTAGCCTGTGATTCAATTTTTTTTATATGCTGACAGCCATATTAAAAAAAAAAAAAAACAGATCTATGTAAAGTTGTGACAAGGCTGCATGCACTTAAAAACACTTTTTTGCGATTTTCAAATTAAATTTATTAAGGGAATATAATTTTTTTAATGTATCCTTTGTGTATCCTTTATTTATTTAATTCAGCGACACACCCGTAGTGGTCGTCTTTTGCGTTTCCACGGTATATTCTGTTGCAAAAATAACTGATTTATAACACAGTGTTGCAAAAATAACTGATTTATAACACAGTATATTATGTTGCAAAAATAACTGAACTAAGGACTATTAAGGATAATACTCCTCAACCCATTAGCTACCACGACTTGGTGATTTTTTTAAATTTTACGTACGTTACTCGGCGCCAAAAATATAATTGGTTCTCCTGACAATTTAATTTTATTCTATACATATCGATCAATATCGTGTGTAGCAGAAAATGTGTATTCTGTGTTCCATTTCTTTATAACAAACGATCAAATTTGAATTTCCTCTGTAAGGTAAACGGAATAGAATTGTCATTTTTGAAGCATAATATTTTTAATTTTTATATTATAATGAAATACCGTACATAAATTTGTAATTTAGAGATTATAACAACGATCTGTTACTTGCTCCGTCTTTTGTTTTTTATTCGAAGGATTTAATTGATCATTTTATGATGATGCATTTTTTCATAAATATCAAATATTTTGAAAACAAAACATAATTTGAATGTAATCATACTGTTGCATAATTTTTTGTACATATATATATATATAATTCCTCCGACCAAAACTTTCAAAAAAATGGTAGTTAATGGTTTAAGTAATCAACCCAACGATAACAAATATAAACAGCAAGTTGAATTATTTATTTGTAAAAAAAAAAAGTTATATTTCTTATTACCGTTTATTGAGTTATGCCAGCATGAAGCGAAAACAAATAATAATGTGGATAATACGATTTATTTGAATAATTTTATTTACAACAGTATTGAAATTAAATGTTTGGAATAGAATTCTTGAATTATTAATTCATCTAGAATTATTAAGGTCTCCATGTCATCTAATTAAATTCTTATAATGCTTCTTTTAGTCGCATTTATGGATTAATTTAAAAGATAATATAATTACTTAAATTAATCCCCAAAATTAATAACTTGGATCTCATGAAATGTGTGCTTATATTCTTTTCAATAAGAAAATTGTATTATATATGTTTTAAGCCTAAAGTGTGCATGCTACCCAATGTCACTGTAATGGCGCTAGTGGAGAATGAAAGGTCAATAAATGGATTATAATAAACAATAAAATTCAGCATAATTCATTTGCTAATCTAATATACATAGAAGAGATACAAGTTACAAACTCTTTTTATGAAGTGAATAAAAAATTTTCAACTACACACTTTGTAAAAATAAAATACACAAATATCCTTCATTTTAGTTTCAAATATTTCTTCAATCTAAAGATGAAAACCACCTACGAATATAAAATAAACTAATGAATAAGCATAACTTTTTAAAACTCTTTGCTGTAACATGATTAAAAACATCCAGAAAACAATAGATGTATATAATGAAACACAGCTCTGCGCAGTTGACAAATGACCAGATGATTAAACAAGCAGTTATCATAGAATTGAAGATGTCTTTAAAAGTTTCAAGCATATTTAAATCAGCCCGAACTAAACTTTCATATAACACAAATTCAATTATTTTAAGCATAAAGCACTGCAAGAGAAAAAGCATATACAAGTATAGATTGCGTCTACAGTAACTTAAAAACAGGCCGATACCAAACGCCACTGTCGACAAAATATGCAATCCGTAATATTTTGGCGGCAAAGAAGTAAATATGATTAGCATTGGCAGTAATTTAAAATCTCTTCTGAGTAAATACGATGAAATTTCTGACACTTCAATGTATAGGAAACATTTCATAGCAGTTATTGCCAAATACCGTTGATTCACTTCTTGTTTCGACATAGTTTCTTTATTCATAATCATAAAATGGTTCCTAATTTCAGCAGAATATGTCTTTCGGTGTCTTCAGTACCACTATAGATATTCTTTTAAGACGGAAAAGAGTATTTTGAACTATTCTGAAAACAAATACAGAAATGTATACTACTTTTCGCCCCCTCATGCGATTGCAGTTATTGAACAAAATCCTAAATCAAACGTATTTATAGTCACGTGACCTCAGATTTTACTAGTGACATTTTTTCTGGTAAACGAAACATTCAAATATTGTAATTGCTATTGTAATTGTTAACACGAGATTTCGATAAATTTCTATGTTTCAATTCTCCCTCAGACTAAAAAACAAATTTTCAAAATTGTGCTTTTTGTATGTTAACACAATAACTCAAAAATTCTTTGGATAAGACATATGAAATATAGTATAAAGCCACTACATTAAATGTGTATGTTTTTTTTTATCAAATTTTGACTGAACTCCATTCACAGGAAATCCTTTTGTCAATATGTGAACACAATGAGTCAAAACCGCTTTGATCTAAACGGATGCGATTTAGCATTTGAACTTAAAAAGAAAATTTCTGTATTTCTATTATATTTTTAATAAAATCCATTCAAATAAAGCATTTAAAAGTTAGATATGTCTCAAATTTGCATCTTAGCACCTAAAATGTAGTTACTTCTCAAATTTGCATCTTAGCGTCTAAAAGGTAGATACGTCTCAAATTTCGTTCTTAACATTTTAAAGGCAGATATGTCTCAAATTTGCTTCTAAAAGATAGATATGTCACAAATTTACATCTTAGCATCTAAAAGGTAGATATTTCTCAAATTTGGAGAGCATCCACCAAAGGGTTGACCATCTGTCTATCTTCCCTTTAGCATATTTGTAAAACCGATAACTCAAAAATGCAATTATTTCAAAAAAATTGGTATAGAATGTTCTTACTACAATTTCAATTTCATGCAAAATTTGGAAACAAAACAGCCAAAAGGCGTATTCAGTTTTATAGTATTTGTACATTGCCCTCTTGCAAGTGATTAATAGCTAAAGATCGCTGGCAAATGACCTGTCTCATAATTACTGTTCACCAATGGCCTAGGGGTAAATACACAAGTATCTTTTTTTTTTCTTTTGTTACACGCGAAGCATACAACTCTCATGTGCGAGATTCTGGAAATAAAAATCCGAGTTCTCATGACTTTAATTTCTGTGTTCACTGTCCATAGCTCTATGCTGGAGATATAGGTATAAAATCTTTATTATTCAGTATAAGAAAGTTTCAGGAGACCACTTCCACTAGCTCTTATATATGGGCAATGATGTTTTATAATAATGTATCTATAGGAAACTTGCGCTTTCATCACTCGCTTAACTATTTTAAATTTACTTTCTTTTAATATTTGTCATTTTAAAATTAATCACGTTGAATATAGACGATTTGGAGAAGCAATCACTTATGAAATATAGGAATTTACAATTTCGTTCTCAAAATTATTTTAAATTTAAAAAAAAACCAATTATTTCAGTAATAAAAACAAAAATGTCATATTTTACGGTACGGTATTACGAAAAAACATTTTTCAATTTTAAAAAAAAAACTTTTGATTTAAAAAATAAATATATTTCTATATATAAGATTACTGTGAAAGCATTCGTAATAAATACGTTTGTATTACGAATACATGCAAGATTATGCTCATCCGTTTGTATTATGTCAGTGCGGCAGCTCAAGAATAAAAAAGGAGAATAGATGAGATTTGATATCACCAACTATAACAAAACTATTGAATCGAATCAAATCAAACTGGACTTCGATTTCGGATCATGTGCAGTGAACTGTTTATTCGTGAAAACAATAACAAAAAAATGTAGAATAGAACTGACTTGAGCATACGATTATGATATTTTGCACTTATTTTAGAGCAATTATGCATTTTTGCTAAAAGCTAAACAAAATTAAGACATAAATATTCAAAGAGAAAAGCATTTAAATTACAAATAGATGTTTATTTATCTTTAGTATACCACACAACTTAATGAAAACATTCTAAGCATTTTATTGGGAAAAGTATTATACTTTAAATCAATTTTTACCTTGTCGTATACGAAGTATAGGAAAAGTTCTGAAATCGTCACAAAAATTCGAACACGAGATTTTGACGAGTCTCTCCGCTTTAGATCTCTGAGAGTTCATAAATATATTTTTGGAAAATGTCCATCTGTCTGTGACGAATATGACTCTACAACGCATTGAAATCATTTACTAGACAAATGATGATGATGATGTCGTGTCCGCGTTACCACTGAAAGGGGTTGCAGTAGCTTCTGAGGGTAACGATTCCTGAGCACCCGAGAGAGAAGTCTGACTTCTAGCTCATGAAACTCCCACACATTCGCTTGCACACCCCTTTTTACAGGGGGGCATATTCACACATCTCACAGATAGAACACAGATGAAATACAACCATGCCCGAACCAGGATTCGAACCCGGGACGCCCAGATCACGGGGAAGACACGCTACCCCTATGCCAGGACGCCGGCTACTAGAGAGATGAAATTTATTATACAGCCTTTACTCAGAATTTGTAGATTTCTATAAAAGTTGCAAAATTTATCCAGAGGAATGCTGTCTGTCCTGCTATCCGAATATATGTTTACACGATAACTACAAAACGAAGAGAGCTAGATAGATAAGATTCTGCACACAGATTTAACATCGACAGCGTAGACATCTATCGAATTTTGAGCCAAATCCAACAAGGAATAGTTATTTAAAAATATTTTTATAGTTAAAATTATATTTATAATTATTTTAGCATTTAAAAACTAAATTATAGTTATAATTCAAGAACAATATGCATGAACATAATTATTTTTCTTTTAAAAAATAAGTTATAACTTATGTATTAAAAGAAAATACATTTATTTTTTCCCACATAAAAATGAGTATCATATTAATTGAAACCATCTTTAAAATGTTAATTCAATTAATTCTAAATATTTAAAATTTTGTATTCATACTTCATTCTTATATAATTATTATTCATACTTAGAATTAGGAGAATAAATATCTATTTTTGCATTAAAAAATGAAAAACATTAATTAAAACGGTTTGTAAACTGCTAAATTAACTTCAAATAAATAAAAAAATAAAGCAAAAAAATGTTAGCCCAGATTCGAACTGCGGTCTCTTGAACGCTGTCCCAGTGTCTTAACCACTATACTATTCGCGGCTCGGGAATGGCGGCACATTATTAGTACATTAACTATGAAGAAGGTTTGAGGGCCATTTTCTCGAAATTGACTGACCATTGCGCTTTCATATTTTCGTGAGTGAACGTTCTAAGTGTATATTATCATACTAAATCTAATCCCGAACTGAATTTTCAACCTCGTGCCCTCCCTTTGTTAGTGAACTATCTTTTGTTGAACGGCAGCTATTTATAATGATACATTGCCTTGGTGTCGAAATGATACCAGCGGACGTTCTAGGTATATTTAGTTGTAAAATCTGTCCTAACTAACCTAGAATCATAAAACTTTTTCTGTGTAATCACCGTGGAAAATGATTAAAAGTCGAAAAAAAATTTCAAATTCCTTGCTAAAATGTGAATAGGAAAACAAACTAAAAAGGCTTCATTGTCCAATCGATACCGACGGACGTTCTAGTGTTGAAGCAGAGCATACTGTGTGAGCAAAATAAAGTGTTTAATATATTTGCTTCATGAAGAGTTGCGAAAGATGATGACAGTGAAGGTTTTGACGACTCACCAGTTTGACATAAATATCAATCATGATAAAAATACTTATTTATAGAGAAAAATTTATCATGCTACGTTTCTAAAAAGGACTAAAAAATAAAATAGTTTCTTATTGTCTCTTTCGGATTTCAAACCCAATAAGGATGGTTCTAAAAATTGTGAGTGAAATTCAAAATAACCCGTTACAGATGGTCTTCGAAAAATTTGTGATTGAAAATTCTCTTTCACAAAATTTCAGGGCAATCTGTTCAATGTTATAAATCTGTATTGGGCTAGGATTTCTATTGTATATTTTTTCAGTTCGTTTTAAAAGCGTGGCATGTTAAAAATATTTTAATAATTACTTTGCTTTTTAATCTTGAGTATTTGAAATTTTGCAATCGATTTTACACTAACTTCCTGATGGATTTAACTCGATGACAAAATTTGTACCAAGCAGACAGGAATGTTAGTTAATTTTGCATTATTGTTCCAATTTTGTGATATGTTTAAAGTTTCAAGTTATATAATTTAATGCAAGCTATGTTATTTTAAAATTATGTTCAAATCGCGGGTAAGTAAGTAAAAGTTAAATGAAGTCGCAAGTTAAAGTAACTTCCCATCGGGAAACTGGACTAAAATCTATTGCTCAGTTTGTACCAAACAGACAAGAAAGTTAAAAACAGCAAACATGCACAACGAATTAGTTTTCTTGTACTAAAAATGCATACACATTAATCATTTGTATAAAAAAATGTTCTCCTCTCGAATTTTATATATTCTCCATATTTTTCAATAAGAAGTATCTGTAATCGTTACAGCCCTTTCATTTTAAACCCTTTCCTTGACAACTTGATCCTAAATCTGATATATATATTAAATAAAGGGCTTCAATTTCAAGAACTTGACCCGTTTCTTTTGGTCCTTGACTAACTACACTATCCTGCCAATTAAATGTACCACTTTTGAGCTAAGTCTCTTTATAATCCAATATATTATACTCCAAAGTTCAGCTAAACTTATTTTCTGAACAGGCAGACGATTAACAATGTTTTTCTTCCTGTCAATTCATAAAAATTAAAAAGATAGGAACTCTAATTTTTTTTCTTTGAAAATCTGCAGTAAATGCTCACCAGTTTATTTTCAGTTTGATGCTACAAATATCTGCTTTTATCTATTCAATTTTCTTTCAGAACTTTACATCTTTAACAATCCATTTTAAGATTAAGTTGAAAATCAAAATCAATTGTGTTTCTATTACTCAAATTCTGCGCCTATGTAAATAACTGAACGAAAGATTCCTCATTTTGATGAATGTCAGAAATATCTTAACACTTTGTTGACCGGCAATTTCATACAAAAATTTATTTTGTTGACCGGCCATTTCGCACAAAAATGTGTGCATAGCACCCGCTATTTGATATAGAAAATATCTCATGTCACCGGGGCAAAAAATGTAATTGAATAAAATTCGAAGTGATTTTCAAAACATTTTATTTGCACAAAACAATAGTAAAACTAATAATAATAATAATAATAACAATAACAATAATAATAACTAATAATTTTTTTTGTATGGTAAAAATTAAAGCATTCACCGACGTGTAAAGGTACACAACATGTCTTACAAATATATCTCATTTCGCTGCGCTTTCCTTTTGAAGAGCATACTCGACACTTTCTTGTTGGATTTGTTTTAGATGCAGTAATTATTGGTTCTAAAACGTGGTTCAGAAGTTTTCCTGAAAGCCTAGATACAGGATCTTTGTGTGGAGCTCTTTTAGATGCATGAGAAGTATTTGCTGGTTGTGTGTTGCTTTCAATTGATTCCGAAGATAGCCATATCCTAGCTACTTCTAAGAGAAATTTTTTGTATCTTATTTTATTTTGGCACTTCTTCGAATAAATCACGAAAGCATTAAATAGAAGGCAATTGATAAAAAAAAATGCTGTTTTTTTGGACCATTTGATGCTTTTTCGCAGTATGCTGCTGTTTGCCAAATATTGATCTGCACGATCGACTCCTTTCATATATTTATTGTATTCAATTATACATGAAGGTTTTATTTTATCGTTTATATAATTTTTATTTCGATTTCCAGTTGTTATCATAGACGCATCATGAATTGTTGAAATCATTCGCACTAACCTTTTATCCTTCCATGTGAGGAGCAGAATCGGTCCTTTTAGTAAAAATGTCATTTGCCTTCTCTGAAGATTTTTGGATTTTTCTATAAGTAATTTCGGCAAGCCACGGTTTTCGCTAATGGTACCACATACACGTATTTTATTTTCAAGTAAAATACTAGCTGTTGAAACGTTGTTGTAATAAATTTCTTGATACACGTGATGATTAAATCCAAAATACGGTTGCAAAATTGACAATATTGTTTCTTCAAGTTTTTTCCCAACACCAGAATAAACTTCAAAGTTGCAAATGTACCCTGACTCACTTTCACAAACCATTCTCACTAAAATTCCGTATTTTGTAATTTTTGCAGGATTATATGTTTTGAATTTTAGACGTCCTCTCCATGGTATCATTGCTTCGTCTAATGATAATTGCTGCTTCGGTACATACATCGATTGACTTTTGGAAATAGCGTAGTCTAAGAGAGGTCTAATTTTATAAAGCCTATCTGTACTAAGTACATTTTCAACGTTATCACTGAGGTGGAAAAATGTGAAGATCTGTTCAAACCTCATCCTGCTCATTGTTTTAGGGAATATTGGTATTTCCACCAAAGGGTCAGTCGACCAATAATCTCTCCAGCAAGTGTTTTTCGTTTGTCCCATCAATACCAACAATCCAAGAAACTTTTTCATATCGTTCGTTGTTACTTCCTTCCACTGTAAAGTTTTGGCTGAATTTTTATGCAAATCTTTCATTTGGGTGCGATATAGATTTGTTTGAGAAACAACTAAATTGAAAAATTCTTCATCAAAAAACGAATCGATTACATCAACGATGCTTGGTGGATCACATTCGAAGTTCGGTACTCTCGAATTTCTCGAATAATCTTCCAAAGAAGGAACAATATCAATATCATTCCACTCTTCATCACTATCTGCTTCACTATCGGAAAGAATTCTTCTTTGTTGTTTTGATGGTCTAATGTCTGAATCATCACTGAACTCGAAATCACTCGGACAATCCGACAAAACATCCGCATATAACTCGCTAAAAAGTTCTTCCGACATGGTTCAAATTTTTTAAATTTTTACAATGCAATGGAAACAGAAATCAGAAAAGTAATTTTGATTTTGAAAAGCCAACATGACAAAATTTTGCATTGCAAGTTTTTGAAAAAATATTTGCATTTCATGAACTTAGAAAAAAATATCAAAGTGCAAAGACGAGTTATCTCGTCACCGGTCAACAACGTTCGGGCATGAAAAGACGAGTTATCTCGTCACCGGTCAACAACGTTCGGGCATGAAAAGACGAATTATCTCGTCACCGGTCAACAAAGTGTTAAACACATTAAGAAACGATTCAAATAAAATAGCATTGATTTTATTTCATTATTAAACAAATATCTTGTTGTACAGCAACAATTGTCCTAAAATAATGAATATATCCAAATCTATTAGTTGAATAAAGTCTGTTAGTTGAAAAAAATTATTCACGTGAAACATGCAGCAAAATATAATAAACTAAATGCGAAACATTTACTTTACAAGACTATTACTTAAAACAACAAATTACTCATTTTAAATACCAAATTAAACTTTTAGTACTATGAAATTGATCATTGAAAAAATGGTGAAATAAAATTGATAAATTCTTAACATTTACAGAATCCATCATATTCTAGTCATTTCTAAAACTTCAATTAGAATCAAATTAATTTTAAAAACACAGCAAGTTTTTCTATGTGAATGTGAAACTAGTTCACAAAAACTTTGAATTACTATATTATTATGAAGAAATTAAAAAAATTTTGTTTCATGTTAAAACTGAATACATATGATTTAAAATGAACTTATAATTTTTCTCCCCAAATGCATGCAAGAAAGCAAAAATAAGAATGTGACTGAATATTAAAAGATGATGAGACGTTTTAAAATATATTCAAATCCGAAAATTCGTCCAGATATTTTTCAAGATAAGATCGATAACTCAAATAAAGATTTGTTAAGATAAAATCTATGTCCAAGCTTCAACATTTGTCAACTCTGCCGCTGGAAATGTTCTATATTCTATTCGGAGTACTTTAAAAGCCGATCATCTCGTTCAGGTTAATTCCTTGCATGCGTGCCCTAAACATAATATCGTACAAACCTAAATAAAGGAGGCATGCTATCATAACTGCATTGAATATTTTTCCTCCTAAAATAGCTTTTTTAATCAAGGGAAAACACAATATACTAACAACAATCGTTTCAAAAAGGAAACCATTAGCTTTCAAATGCATATCGATGGATAAAGCTATCAATATACCTGCTATTAGAGCAAAAATATATTTAATGGCCTCTTCATGAATCCCCCAAAACACATCAAGCATATACAAAATCATAAAAACTGTGTAAAAGATATCTATAAGAAAAATTAACTGAGCGCGAACAGGGAAAGCAATTGGTACAGATAGAATTATAAATGAAATCGAATAACGTGTAATTGTTGGTAAATTGAGAAGTCTCGAATTGACACACAGAATCGCCGTCCAGCTTGCCCAAATAAACGACAGGTTCTCAACGTAATTCCCTATAAGAGATACCAATTGGAAACATGAGAAGGTTACTAGTATCCCTATTATCGTATAAGGTGACACTATATTGGACATTCCATAGCATATGAAAGCATTCTTTAAACACGTAACAATTACGTAGATGTAGAATTTTTCCCTTGATACATTGAGAAATGATTGTTCTGACTTTGTAACAGACTCTGATATTCCTTTTCCCCAAAGTGAAAGTGGATGAAACTGGCTCCTGAAAAGAAATTAAAATAAATTTAATAAGAATGTTATTAAAACAAATATTTATTAATGTGTTAAATATAGCTGGTCATCTTTGATGACCAGTTCAGTTTGTTGGCCCAGATTGATTTTTAGGTTGTTAAATGATTAATATACAAATTAGTCAGAATTAAAATACCCCTACTTTTAGCTCTCTATACAACGAACTACTCAGTATAAAGGTTCAAACATTGTTGAACATTCTATTCAAGATATGAGGAAAAGGATTACATGAAAGAAAAATTAGTTCCAAAAATACCGAATGATGGCTCTGTATAACAGAAAATATGTTGAAAAGATAAAATACACATTTGTAGCACGTTTTATTCGACCGTATCAAACATTCAATCACAAGGACCCTATCGATGCAGCAAAAACTGCTCAAAATGGTTCGCTTCTTCCAGATATAAAATCTGCATTCTGCCGACAGCTTGTTCAACTGCGGATCGTAATGGGTCGATTGGGATGCTTCTCACAAACAGAATGATACTATCTTTCAAATCGTCCAAGATTACAAGACGTCCTGGATAAGCAAGATTTTTTAAGTATTCCCACAGACAAAAAGGGCGTTTTTGGTTAGATTTCTGGAAACGCACTTAAATAAAAATAAAAAAAATTTATTTTAATATCTAATACGACTGAAATAGATGCATTCAGTTGAATCAGTTCATTGCAAATTAAAGCGTATATATATTGCAAATAAAAGCAGAAACGAAAATCCTAATACCGATTTAATGATTGTTAAAAACATACAACTCAATGCTTTGATGGATGAGTTCGGATTCCATAATAGCATTTAAAAACATTTTTATGGATAGAGTATCCATAAAATGTATAGCGAAAATGAAATTGATATCATTAATATGGCATTTTTTTTAGTACTGTACTTTTTGACGAAAATTTCTAATAATATTTTGAAACTGCATTAATTAGCTAAGCATTAGGTTCAGTGCAACTATAAAGTAGCTAAATGTTTAATGCAGCAATTTGAAATTCGTAAGATGGTTTATTAACATTTGAGTATTGCCATTAGATAATAAATAATGAACACAATTTCTGTGACACGTGCGTTAGTGGTGTGTGTGTGTAGATTGACAAAGAGAAATTTTTACTTTCTATTAAAACGAAATAGGTAAACAGTGGCGTATTTAGGTATTTTGAGTATACATTATAAAGCCCTTTTTTTAATAATCTGGGTAATTTAGTTTCGCATTTCATGTTTTTAACACTTAATTATTTTATTCTATTCATTACTACTAATTAAAAAGAATTTGTTTTTATTTATCTCTTATAACTTAAAACTACCCGATATCTACATTTGTACACAATAATATTGAAGCACAGATCTTGTTCTAATAATTAAGTAAACTTAACGAAACAAATAAGAGCCTGATCAATTATACTTAACAAATTGTCTTGCAAGAATACTATTCTAACCTTTTTTTGAAATTCACTGAATTTGTATTTTTTTTTACAGAGTATTTAATTTGAAAACTGGGAAAATAAAGTTTTTTTTTAACTCCCCACACTCCTTATTAACATAGTTGCAGTAAACAGATGCCTATTCTGCCTTGTCAGAAATCTAATTATGTGCAAGCAGAAAATATAATCGTCAAAAGAAAAATTCAAACTCGATAATTTTACGGATCTTTACATTCCAGTACTAAACACATTTTTGGAGTTATTATTGTCTGTCATTCTGTCTGTCTGTGAATATGGGAACTCAAAAATACTTTGAATTAGAAGGATAAAATTTGAAATATTGACTTAACTCTAAATTTGTTGACTTCTATAAAATTTTGAGTGATATTTTATTCAGAAAATAATGTGCTTATATTTGGACAGCTGGGCAGATATAACTATTAAGCAAAATAAGTTAGAATGGATAAAAAAAATACTTATTTTACCTATCATCTGTAAATATGCATCATATTTTGAACCAAATCCATCAAGAAGTGGACCCTCTCACAGTCTATATTTCCACAAGTATGTAAAAGACAAGCAACTCGAAAACGCGCTGATTTAAATATATGAAACTTCATTTGTTATTTGGCGACTACAGTTGTAGTTCTATGTGAAACTGAAATTTCAATCCACATAAAAATAAGCGTCTAAAATGCACAGACGATTTTCTATTATTTTTCATTAATTTTATTCCAGCGATAAATCGCCAAAGATCGCATTCTTGTAGGCTTTTTCCGTAATTATTGTTCGCCAAAAGTGTACAGTTAATAATGCGCAAATACATTCATTAGAAAGTTTCAGAGAGACCACTGGCTTCAATTTAACAGTAGACATTTATCTCCACAATAGTGATTATTTACTTTTCTTAGTATGCTTAATTATTTTCTTACTTTTAATTTATAAATAGTAACTCAGAATTTAAAAAAATCAATATGATTATCAGGACAGCACATCGTGTTGGTAAAATGTGATTAAATCAATAAATTAATGGATAAACAATTTTGAAAATATACATTGATAAGAAGAATACATAAATGCACAAAACCATTAAGAAGTAGGTGAATAACAAATTTCAAAATTCTATCTTTATGCACAAGAAATAAAAGGAAGTTAGAACCGTATTATTAACTAGCAAAGAATCAAAAAAAGCAATCTCCCAGAAATTTTCTCGCATATTTTTTAATGAAGATACTATCTCCAACTTATACCCGAAAAAATATGTGGAAAGGCCATATATAGTCGCTCCAAGCCAAACTCGGACACCATAGAAAAAATCATGTTTTGCAAAAATACTTCGACTAAAAGGAATTCAAAAAAAGTAAAGGTGTTTTACTAGTAGTGATTTCATTGCTCTGTTAAAAACAAACCAAACAACGCTAATTCATAAATTATAATGACAAATTTAGAGATAAAAATAAAATTGCGGAAGAAAGAGAGCGCAAGCCAAACTCGGACATCTGACAATAAAGCGCCAAATAATTGGAACCCTGAGTGAAAATTATAGACAACTTCATGAACAACATTGTAGTTGTTCAATGGAGTTCTCGATTTGATGTTTTTTCATTTATTACAGAAAAAAACTTAATTTGTTGAAAATGTCACGGCAAAGAGGCCAAACGAGCATGGAGTTAAGGAAAGTGATTATTAAGCATACTGAAGATGGAAAGTACTGAAGTGCAAGAAATATCGGAGATTGTCAAAAGAAGTCATTCCACGGTTCATGACATCATAAAACGCTACAAAACCAATAATCAGGTGGAAAATAAGCCTAAAAAAGCCCATAACAAGATTTTCACCGAAGCAGATGAGCGATATTTAGTGAGAAAAGTGAAAGTAAATCCCTTCCTTAGAGCTCCAAAGCTAGCTATTATTGCTGAAAATGAATTAGGGAAAAAAGCTAGTCCATCATCAATTAGAAATGTGCTCCATAAGAAAAATCTTAATGGAAGAAAAGCCAGACAAAAGCCTTTCATAAGTAAGCGAAATCAAAAGTAAGACGTGAATTCGCAAAGGAGCATGAAAACAAGGATTTTTCTTACTGGAAACAAGTATTATTTACTGACGAGAGCAAATTCAATATATTTGGATCAGATGGCAAGCCATATGTTTGGAGAAAATCGAATGAGGAATTGCGTAGAAAAAACTTGAAATCAACTGTGAAGCATGGTAGCGGATCAGTAATGGTCTGGGGATCATTTTCAGCTGCTGGCCCAGGAACTTTGTATTTCATTGAAGGGAGAATGGATCAGAATGTATACCTTGACATTTTAAAAACTAATTTGCCACTACGTGTGTAAAAACTTTCGCTTGGCAATAATTGGAGATTTTATCAGGATAATGATCCTAAGCATAAAGCTTATAGAGTGAGTTCCTGGTTCCTATATAATTATCCTCAAGTCATGGAAACATCACCCCAAAGCCCAGACATAAATCCCATCGATAATTTGTGGGATAATCTTAACAAAAAAGTCCGGGAACACGCTGTTTCAAGTAAAGCTGAGTTGAAAAGAGTATTATTGTAAGAATGGGACAATATTCAGCCTAATTTTTGTGAAAAATTGGTGCAATCTATGCCTAAACGCCTTAAAATGGTTATAAAAAACAAAGGATCACATACAAAATATTAATTCATTTGAAATATTAACTAGTTTTAAAAATCTTCTTAGCCGTCCGAGTTTGGCTTGTGCGTTAATTTTTGTTTTGTTTTTTACCATAATTTCTGGTTACAATGTAATAATTTATATGTTTTGTTATCTGTTTTTAATACTGCAATAAATATATTATTGAAAATGCATTTAATTATTTTGCTAATCATTTTTATTTAAAATTTTTTTACTTAATTAGTAGATTTTCTTTGATGTCCGAGTTTGGCTTGGAGCGACTGTACGCCCCGAGATTATATGAAATTTCATTACGCATCAGATTTCTATTTTCAGAGTCTCTCATATGAGGGTTTTGTACTCCGTAGTACTGAGAAGAAAACAATGTCTTTTATATTATATATATTTGTCAATCCATTGAAAGCAAAATTTGACAGGTCTACAACTTCAATAACAAGATCGCATTCCAATTTTAATTTATCCAAGTTGCGTTTTTGAATTATCTAGCTGTAAATTAGCATGTTTCATGCATTCTAATTTACAGCTAATAAGTGTTCGTCCTTTGATAATTTAGTTCCAAATTTGATTCAGATCTACAATATTAGTAACAGGATCACATACCAATTTTATTTTATCTAAGTTACGTTTTTGAATTATCTAGCCTTAAATTAGCATGTTTCATGCATTCTAATTTACGGCTAATAAGTGTCCATCCTTTGATAAATATAGTTCCAAATTTGATACAGATCTACAATATTAGTAACTGGATGGCATTCCAATTTTAACTTAACTAAGTTGTTTCATGCATGGGAATTTACAGACTAATAGGCCATCCATCTTTTGATGTTTGATTCTAAATTTGATATATATGTTTTAAATAATAAATCTGTACAACATATTACAAACTTGATATAACGGCGGCATACCAGTATTTATCAATATACCTCGAATATTTTTTGAATTATTTTCTGAAATAAACATAATTCCAAAAATATATATTTTGGATCACGGAAAATCGAGTCGAATCACGAGTCGAGGAGATTCATAGAAGTTTCGAGGACAAATTGTTAACTTCTTATATGAGCAAGTAGAAAAACGTTGCGAAAATGAATGCGCATTGTTTGTTGTATTTAAATCTTTACATAGGATATTAGCTCAGACGAAAAGATTTAATACATTAAATAAAATTATTTTATTGACAGGGAATGTTTAATAAAATATCTAATGTCAAATGAATGAAATTGAATAGATTATTTTACACAGAATGCAGGATATTAAGAGAATGAATATAGGTCGACCTTTGGCACAAAAAACAAAAAAGAAGCTGCTCCAAAATGTACTGATGGAAGTTATATCATTATCCCTGGATTAACATTTTACGCAAGTGTGTATAAGCGAATTCTCAGATAAATGAACTCGGGGCAGATTTGATTAAGAAAAAAGTTCAGACGTTCCTTTGGTTAATGGCATTCCAATTGATCTGAGCTCTTAGTTCATTGTTCATTTATCCTTCCTACAAGCGTGATATTATCAAAATTTAATCTGCTAGTTTTAATTCATGCAAACAAGAAAAAAATCTCTTGCTTTTTTTATGTATAATTTGAATCAAGATACGAATTTTAAACACTGCTTTAAGATATATCTGCAGTTTAAAAAAACTGTTGAATTATTTGTGATTTTAAGATGCATCCCTAATCAAGAACAAGTTGGCTATGAGGCATATTTAGCCCAGCATTACTGTGATTTAAAATGTATAATTTATCTGAAATTGCTGCGGTTAAGATATAACCTTAAGATATTGATTGTCACGATTGATATACATAAGCATACTTCTCTTTCATTAAATTATTCTTCCTTTTTTAGCGAAGAGATGGTAGAGAATAGGACATCTAACAATATAAAAAGGTGCAATTCCTGATGAAACATATCAGAAATAAGTCGTGAGACATCCTCATAGAATAGCAACAATTACTGAAGCCACATATTAATCGGTGCATCTACAGAATAATCACAACATAAAAATGCCCGAGTTTTGTTTTTTAAACTGTACTATAAAACAAATTACATAATGGCGGAAGTTTAATGTTAATCCAAAAATTAATATATAATTTATTTATGGAACTTAATTTACTACAAGTTATACAACATATTTAATATATAAGAAGGAAAAGGATTTAATATATTTATTTTTAAAGTTTAGTTGTTCAATTGTTTATTGGCTTTTTCAGTAAAACTATATGAAGAATCAAGTTTAAAATATACTAATTTGTCAAAAAAAAATCTTGTATTTTAGCTTCGCTTTGAGAGCAATCGAACTTGAGTTCCCTACCCCGCCTGAATTTCAATAGCATTTAAATGGAATGAAATAAGTTTTTCCCTTCACATCTGATTTAGAAATTATGAAAAGGAAAAACGTTAACTTCGTGTATTTCATATATGAGCATTTTTAGTAATATTTACTGAAAAAATTCATATTACCACGAATATATATAGAATTTACTTTTAATTTTAATATAATACGTCAATAACATTTTATTATTTATTCAGAAAATCTTGTATATTTATTTATTGAAAACTCGTCGTTTTATAAACAAAAATAAAAAATTTGGGATTTTTTAAACTACAATTTTCAAAAATTTGAGCCCCTTATATTTTTCCACAAATGCATCCTATTTTTACAAAATATATTTGCAAATATCGTCCTTAATAAAAAGAATTATTGTTCAAAGTTCCAAATTAATATTATATTTGTGGAACATGGGGAGGGAGAAAAGATCATTTTCTTCATCAATTTCTAGTTGGTATTTTAAATATCTCCGAATCTTCGCAATAAAATGGAAATTTAACTATATGTTTTACATAGTTGGATTTTAAGCACAATTTATCCAAATTCGAAAAAATACTCGAATAAATAATCGAAGGTGCTCGGATACTTTTGTTCATATATTGTGCATTAGGATAGAACAAAAATGGCCTTAAATTTTTTTTCTAGATTTTATTATTTAGTAATAGAGCGGAAAAGTTGCCTTTTAGGTTCAAAAAGAGTATTTAAAAATTTGGTTGCAATATTATATTATCTTGAGGTGCCGCAAAAAGCTTGACATTTGTAAAAAAAAAATTGAAAATGGAAGTTTTTAAAAAGAATTTAAAATTTTTTCTTGGGTTTTAGTTTGGCAATAGTGGTGAAAAGTAAACTTTTAGGTTCAAAAAGAATTTTAAAATATTCTAGTTGAAATACAATAATATTTCGAGGTGCCGAAAAAAGCTTAAAGTTCGTAAAATAATTGAAAAACTGTAAACTTTGAAAAATATTTTTATGAATTTTTCGATCTTATGTTACAAAAGATGATTTTAAATACATATATAAGCATTAAAATTCGAAAAAATTATAAATTATAAAGCATAATAATAAAAAATATTTTTATGTCCAATTTTGCGTTTCTTGCTTCTGTATCCTTAATAATTACAAGTGTTACAGCTGCAAAATGTTTCTTTCTACTTCATTGCCACATTAAACAGTTTTTTAAAATTAAATTTGGTATATTCACACTTGAGTCAATTTTTGATTTTATGTATAATTCTCTTCAGAATGAATCACAGACATTTTGAGCCGATTCGACCACCAGTCTCACAGTTCTTTCCGCTGCTTGCATGCGACAAGGAAGCCAGGGAGAGTCGATAACCGAGTCCCCTGTATTATTTGATTCAGTTCAGATGCCTTATGTATAAAGTTTTAACTTAATATTGAACCTCACAGGCACTTGGTAATTTTATCACTTCTTTTCTATCTGATGGCTCTAGTTGGCTTTCCTCTTTTTGTAAAGAACACTCTTGTTATTCAGCGTTGTTACTGTCGCCAGTAATTGTTTCTGATGCAATAGTACTTTTTGCCCGTTCTTAAATAAACTTAATTATTCTCTGTAGTTCTTTAGTCTTTTTTGCTTATTACTTTCTCAAAGCGCTTGTGGTAGCAATATCAATATTACCAATAACCATTTTCCTCTTAGAGCATTGATCGATTAGAACCTTTTATTCCATAACTGGCCCTTTTTTTATACAAATCAGCAATATCAAATAAAGGTCCACCTTCTTTAAATTCTGTGAGGTTCAAATTAAAATTATCTGAACATTTTCTGCTTTTAGACTTTAATAAATTCCTGTATTTATCATGATAAGCTTTCATCATTTGTGAAATTTTTTTGCTAGAAGAAACGGGAATAGAAGCTCTTGACCATATTTGTTCTATTATGGGAACTAAAGTGTCACATATTTCGTTTTCAGAAGGATCCTCCTCTGAAGCAATTTTGAGGTTATGTCTAATATAACAGTAGCACTATACTCGCCAGTATTGTATTCAACTTTAAGCAAATCCCTAAATTTTCCAAAAATAGAAAACTCCGATATTTGTTTTGTCTTCACTAATTTAGACTGAGCGACTCACAGCAAAGTATACAAGCACAAACTAACAAATCAGTTACAAAATAGACAGAGGGGAGATGAAAACTCAACTGAACACGGCAAAGCTACTGATTTGAAACCAACTCTGTCCTTGTCACCGGACGCAGACAAATCTCCTCCTTACCTCAATAACAACCATTCCGGTGACGACTCAGTGCCATGCCAGTACAATAGTAAAATTATTTTAATACTTTATGGCAATGGCTAATGAAAGCTTTTTCCTTTCATAATCAAGACAAGCAAAAATCCTTAAGTTGCAAAAAGTGTGTTTTTATGAAACTTTAACGTCCTTGCGACACCTCAAGATATACTCTAATATTTTTTATAATTTTTATTTATCTTATCTATACCAAAAAAACAACTTCTCCGTGCTATTAGAAATTAAAAATCAAAAGTTGATTACTTCGTAAAAAAATTTTTTAAATGTAGTAAAAATTTTAAATTTTATGAAACTATATTGTCCTAGAGGCACCTCAAGACCTACTCAAGTATTTTTCCTATTTATAATTTATTTTATCTACATCAAAAGGAAACTTTTCCGCGCTATTACAAATTAAAAATCAGAAATTGATTTTTTTTTCGCTCCACCTTACTGTTCATGTTTTAATGTGAATAAATTGAATATCTGTAATTGATTTTTCATTGAGCTTCCATTTCATTCTTTCAACCACTTTACCATCAGTAGACTTCAAAATCGGATTACCAACTTCAAAAGCTTAAAAAAAATTTTGCAATGAACGAAACGTTTGGAATCAGTGTTTCCAAAGAATAAATTTTTTTTTATATTTTAGTGACTTATTCTGCATTCTTTATCGTGAATAAATAGATCTGTTGCCAATTTTTCGCAAAATTTGGCATTTCGAAGATATTTATTCACTATATATATTAAAGACATGCGTATTATACAAAAATTAAAATCTTGAGTGTAAAAAAGTTTTAGGAAACAAGGACGAAATTTTATGTATCATATATAAGACTAAATATAGGATTTATAATAATTCTACGTTTCACTACGAGTTTAGAAAATTTTCAAGCATTACAGCATTATTTTAAATGTTGCCAGTTATAATGTATGAACAAATTAAAACACTACTTCAATTATCTAAAAATTGAGGATAAAAATCGTACTGATATTTTAAATGATAATATTTAAAATATCAATATGATATTTTAAAATATCAATTTAAATTGATAATATAATTTAAATTTTTTCATTGAGATTAAGATGGATACCAGAAGACAGTTTATATCAATGCGAAAATCATAAATCTATTACTAACACAAGAAATTTTCAGTCATTCTCAACTCAAAAATTCTTTCAATATTTCTTAAGATTTATTTCAGCATAATTAATAAGGAATAGAATTATAAAAATACAATCCCACAAAGTTATTATTATCGGTAACTAATTTAAAATTATTATAATGCGAGTGTCAAATATATAAATCCTCATACAAGGGCAAAAAATGACTATATTTATATACAGTAAGATCTTTTCAAATACTTAATGAATGCCATATAATATACTCACTGAGGTGATGTTTCATTTCTAGTTGTTATATTTCCCATTATCAGTTAATAATTATGTTCTTCGATTAATATAAATGAATAGAAGTAATTTATATAACAGTTAAATGCTATGAAAAATTTAAGCAGAAGTCTGTAACAATATTATTTGTTAATAAACGTTTAATCAGTCGTTTTATTAGATGTAAATATTACTTGTTGCCACTGACAAAAAAAATTCTTTGGTTCGGTTAAGTTATTTATTAGAATAATATCTTATTAAGATGCTCCATATCAAATTCTAGAGAGATCTGACCACTATGAAGAGGGCGCTGTTATCCAATTGTGGGACAACTCTGTATGCATATTTTTATACTTTGTATTTATTTAATTTGTTTTTATACTTCGTATTTATTTAATTGTTTTTATACTTAGTATTCATTTAATTTGTTTTTATACTTTTATTTTTTTAATTGTTTTTATACTTTGTATTTATTTGTTTTTATACTTGGTATTTATTTAATTCTTTTATACTTTGTATTTATTTAATTGTTTTCATACTTTGCTTTTATACTTTGTATTTTTTAATTGTTTTCATACTTTGTATTTTTTAATTGTTTTTATATTTTGTATTTATTTAATTGTTTTCATATTTTGTTTTTATAGTTTGCATTTCCTTAATTGTTTTTATAGTTTGCATTTCCTTAATTGTTTTTATACTTTGCATTTCTTTAATTGTTTTTATACTTTGCATTTATTTAATTGTTTTTATACTTCGTATTTATTTAATTGTTTTTATACTTCGTATTTATTTAATTGTTTTTATACTTTGTATTTCTGTTGAATTCGCTATAAAACTTCTGCCCTCTCCAAATTAATCAGATGCTTACTGTGCATATACAAATCATATTTGTGTATATCAAATTCCTTAAAATAAACTCAATCACTTTGAATAATTATCAGTATTTTAGTATCGGTCTCAGTAAAAGCTTGTCTAGGCTGTTTTGACAAAAACAATATGTAAGTTGTTAATCTATGGTAAGCATGCAACTTAAAGTCATTATGATGGAGCCAATCGAATGCAAAATGTGAAAATAATCCTACGTAACACTATGCCTTCTGGCGATATCACGTTGGTATTACACGAAAACTATCTTATTTAATGATACTTAAAATGATTTGAACCTGCCCTACTGGCGCGAAACAAAAAAAAATGAATGAAATGTATTAATGATTTATCAATCTCTGCTAAGCATGGAACATAAAATCATCGTGACAGAACCAGTCGAATGCAAAATGTGAAAATAACCGTACTTAACACTATGTCATCCAGCGACACCATGCTGGTGTTCCACGAAAACTATCTGATTTAATGATATTTAAAATTATGTGAACCAATCCTATAGACACCAAACAAGAAATAAATCCCGATTAGACATGTTAATGGCACTGTGTTAAATATGAATGATTCATTATGAAAAATTGAGCCAACTGTAATATGATGTTTACTTATAATTAATTATTGTAAAGATACTTAATTTATTCTTCGTTCATTAATTCATAACTCATTCTTCTATTTTAATCAGGAGAAAGAGTATATATACGGATAGCAGGTCTCTTGTTACTAAATCCTAAGGTGTCTTCGTCATTGATCGCTGCCCTTCTTCGGAATCTAAAAGAAATTTTGTTTTAAACAAATTATTCGTTCAAGTGAATTGAGAAAAGTTAAATGGAACGTAATCAAATTCAGTTCATTTATATTTACTATTCATTTTAATTTGTGACGGTCCTCGTAATTTTGAGCCGCAGTCAGATGACGTGGACGGCATCTGAGCAGTTACCCTCCTCTCCTAACTTCCGAACAACAGCAGTGGGAAGACGTTTCACCCGATGAATTTAACGTGCACCAGACCCTCTCACTCGGCGGTTCTTCCGTGGAATCGGGTCTCGAACCTGCAACCTTCCATTTCCCTAGTCGAGACTTTACCATCAAGCCACCGTCATCCCAAACGAAATTTACAACAAAAAAATGCCTCTTAAGAAAGTGCCGTAATGCGATATTTTGGCAAGTACTTTTACACCAGCAGGGATTTGCGAATCACTCATTATCTTTATGGAACACGACTTACTTGCTCTCTAAAAACTCCGGTCGCTAACTTCTCATTGAATCATTGCTTATTCTCTATTATATTTAAAATCTCGATGACAATTTCCCGACAGAAATTTTCCACAATTTCCTTGGCAATGTGTGCATACTTGTGACTAATCTGGAGAATTTGTCGATCCCTTCTGAACCATCGATAAACTTTATTTTCATGTTTTCACTCATTGTTATTTTATAGTAACTCAATAGAGTTAATCAGTCGTAAATTATCAACAAAGTATTTTCCTAGAATACATAACGGGGCCGCGGTGGCCTGGTGGCAAGATCTCGGCTTCGGAACCGGAGGGTTTGAGACTCGACACTCGATTCCTTCGAAGAAACGTCGTGTAAGCGGGTGTGGTGTATGTCAAATCCGTCGGAGTCAAAAGTCCTCCCGCTGGTGCGGTGTGAAAGTTTGTAGAAGGTGTGTAGCTCAGGTGTCGTCCCCGTCATCTGACCGCGGTTCAAAATTACGATGTCCGTCCCAAAATAGCCCTAGTGTTGCTTTAAAACTGGACGTTAATTTAACTAAACTAAAACTAGAGTACGCCGGCGTCCTGGCATAGGGGTAGCGCGTCTTCCCCGTGAGCTGGGAGTCCTAGGTTCGAGTCCCGGTTCGGGCATGGTTGTTCTTCCTGTTCTATCTGTGAGAATGGGACTCCCTGTAAAAAGGGATTGTGCAAGCAAATGTGATGCGTGAATAGCTAAGACGTACTCTTGGCCCTAGTTGGCGCTACTAAAACAAGAGATGCTCCCTTGGCTTAAAATCACTGACTTCGTCAGCGAGTTTGACCATGGCAAGTGCCATTATAAACAACAACAACAAATCTAGAGTACATAACATTTAAACACACATTGATGTTTCATTAATCATGTTCATGTTTGAAATGAAAAAGTTATAGTTATTACGGCTGTTGAAAAATAAAATTCGGATCACGAATATCCATTTTACTTATGTGACTTTTGCCTGCTAACTACATAGCATGATGTTGGCAATTTTGTGACAAAAGTATCTCGATGTGAGTAGAACATCTTTCCACTGGAAGTGGTTAAGATTAGAACAAAAAAATTCAATGTCTTTCATTTTAATTTCTGGCAGGAGGATTAATTTTTGTAATACATCATTATAAAAAAATTCCATTATCCACTCCATGCCCTCTGACGAGTTTCAAGTTTCAACAGAAAACAAAATCTGTAATATACAGTCGTCTAACAGTTAACGTATTCTACCACAATTTTTAAAATTCCGACATTTTTCATGTCAGTTATGAACAATTATTTCTCTTATATAATATATAAAATGAATTTTTGTTCGTCTTTTATACGCTGCCGTACCGTTCATCCGATTGCGATGGAACTTGGTCAACTTTAGCTTGCATTTGCGCAAAGGTGAGTACAGTTATACGCAAAGGCCTAGATATCCAATATATAAAAATGAATTTTTGTTTGTTAATGTTTTATGTGCAACCGTACCGTCGTTCATTCGGCTGCGATAAAACTTGGTTAATTTATTACTTGCACTTGCATTCCTTGCACCACGGAAAAATACATGAATTCAGTAAAAAAAATGTTTTTTTATTAATTGCAGTTTAATCATTTCCACTTTAATTTAAAGTTACAATTTTATGGGAGCTGACATAAAATCGGAAGGTAATGCATGGTACAATGAACATGGCTTAACGCTTTCATAATAGTATGACGGAATTATAAGAGTACTAAATTTGAAGCTTAAAAATATTTTGCTGACTCTATCAAGAAATCAAATTACATAAAACTTTTAGCGAGCATTAGCACTGGCGAACAGGTTGGTCGCCAGAGGCGACTAGTATCTAATATACAAAAATGATTTTTTGGTAGTATTTTATACGCGGCCGTACCGTTGTTTATCCGATTGCGATGAAACATGGTCAACTAATTGCTTGCACTTGCACAAAGGTTATAGGCATAGTACAATATATATATTGTCTACCCTAAGGCCTAATACATATATGTTGCCTACCCTGAATAATAAAGTCAAATAATAGAATAAATGTTATTTATATTTCTCCTTTATACGTCATTCAATTTCAATGAATGTATTCATTGTTGACAAGAAAATAAATATTCTTTCTGTCATTCCTAATTAAATAAAATAGCTATTTCAAATAATATTTCCAAAATTAATTTTTCTGCGGCAGCAACGCGCAGGGTACCAGCTAATTCATAAAAGGTATGAAAAATAGCCAGAATTATTCACTAGTTGAGAATAATTAGTCCTTCCCCCCTCTTCCCATTATAAAATTTGAAGAGGTTAATAATAATATGGCGAGTTAAGCAATGATATGCAATTATTTTTTGTTGATACGCTTTACGATTACATAGCACTTGACTTGACAGCCCTTAGCGAATAAAAAATCTTACCATTCTTTCAATTTTGTATCAAAAGAAAATTTATTTCCTTAATCCTCTTCTCCACTAACAGGTGAATATTTAAGAAGTTGAAAGTCAAAGTGAAGATTTTAACGGGCTGCTATTGGTGCACAAAGCCTGCATTCTTTTGTTTGTTTTCAAATTTAATTAATGTTATCAAAATCATTATATAGTATTAAGTTCGGCATTATAGGTTGAATGATTCTTTTCTGGCGCAAGGGCAAATATCGGCCAAGCTGTGCCAAACTCGTGTTAATCTAAAAAACAAAAAAATTACTCATAAAAAATAGTAATCAGATGCAAAGTTAAAACAACAAAGTGAAAATAGAAATTAAATATTATGCATGAAATCTAAGTTGTATAAAAAGGAAACCTCTTTAATATGGTACGTTTCGCCAGTTATATCATTCAAATTTGGAAATTTCTGCGCCAGATATTTTTTCCTCAAATGCTTTAAAATCAAAATTCATCCCATCCTATATATGACAGAAGCCTGAATCCGATTTAGGGACCATTATATGAGAAAAAGGTTTCATTTATTCCATTGTTTGGTTTTAGAATCAGCCCTCTTTTAGATAATTTTAACCAGAAGAACATTGATAATATACTTGAAGAAGATCCTCCTTGGACGTGCCGAAACATTTTTACTGTCAATGATTTTAATAAACTACACAAATCTACAACTGGGTTATCTGTTTTGCATACAAATATTATTTTGTGATTCCAGGCAATCGTTTGAAACATACGGCACTACTTTTACAGATGGTCCCAAATTCGGTTACATGTTGGTTCAGCTGTAGTATTTGGTCACATTGCACTTTCTAAAATGTTAAACAAACGTTTTTCTGTTTTTAACTCTTAAATTTCTGACATTTGCACGGCTTTGAGAGCGATCAGACTATTATCGAAGGAAGATTGGATCATATAAACCGATTCACAAAGTTCAATTGAAGCAATTCTGAACTCATCCAGACAAAACCATCCTTTGGTGCTCAGTACAGAAAAATTATATTTCAGACTTCTGGATCTTAATTTTAACATTCTATTTTGTTGGATTCCTGGACGTGTTGGCATCCCTGGGAACGATCAAACATCACCATTTTAAACAAATGCTTGTTGGAGAGCAACTTAATGAGTTTTTAAAACTATAAAAAGGAATATAACCATGCTTAGAAATCATTTATATGAAACAGAGTCTGATTGTTGAAAAAAGTTTATTTGTAATCACAAAAGTCATTAAAATCCTCATACAATTCATAAATTCGAAATATTTACATAATGTGAAAAACTTAATAAAGCATAATAATTCTAAAATAGAAATGAAATATTTCTTGGAAAAAATGCAGCGAAATGGGTGCTCTGACAAGTAGATAATTCAACATATTTTGATTATTTTCCACCCCGTATAAAGAAAATGAATTTTGAAAAGTATATGCAAATTTTTCTATCAATATCTCTTGCCAGTAAGCACAATTTCACAAGTAGCATTTTTTTTTATATTGAATCTAAAATTGTTAGTTTCTAGGTATATTTAAATCAAGTAAAGAATTAAAAATTCTCTTTTATAAATCAGTGGAAAAAAATCATTTAATATCAACGCATATTTTAAGAAGAGATTTTTTTAAATATTTTTTGGAGTTTCGCGATCTGAAAATCCGTGAAGGTATCCTCTACATGGAATCTTTCTTATAATTTTTCATTTTTGCATCTGAAAACTTTGTATAGTTTAAAAGAATATCCAATATTTCCAGTTATATAGCATTGTCTCAAACAGAATACGAATATAGCAATTGTTATGTATAAAGTAAGCAAAGACAGCTAACACAATAACGGAAAGTAATGGTTTTCCTTCAACGATAGCTTTTATAGCAGAATCAAGAAACCGCATATAAAAATTAGTCACAAAAAAAATAAGTCCATAGGCATTAAAAAACAGGTCCAATACTATAAGAGGGATGATACTTGTAATTATTGGGAGGCACCTATCCTCTTCAATCACCCTTCCGCAAATGATCTTAAAGATATAGAATACAAAAATAAATATACAAAAAACATCGATAATAAATTCTGATGCAGAGTAAACTGAGAAAGAAGTTGGCATTATAGACAGAAGATAAATTTTTAAACAATTTTTGATTTGATCTGAAAGAAAATTGAGGAAAGGACGATCCACTAGACTGAAATCCGAATTCAAAGTCAAAACCAGAAACCAACTTGCCCAGATGAAGGGCACGTCTAAAAGGAATTGTGGTTCTGGAAATGCAATTCTGACGAAAGTTAATGTTATTAGCAACCACACTGCGAATCTCTGCGGTATTATATGGGATATTCCGAAACATAAAATCCAAATCTTGGCAAACAGAAGCGTTATGTAAAGATGTTCGTTTGTTCTTGATACATTCAGAAAAGGCTGCATTGGAAAGGTTCTTCCTGGTACTTGTCCAGTAAATAAAGAATTCTTTTTCCTGAAAAGAGGAAAAGATGGTAAAAAATAGGAAAACAGAAAAATGAGCATTAAAAGTGTTTTTTTTTTTTTTTTTTTTTTTTTTTTTGTTTCGAGTATGGTCAGATATTGCAATGCAAATAAGCAAAAGCTTGTGTTGAGTTTAGTTTAATTATATTAACGTCCCGTTTTAAAGTAACACTAGGGTTATTTTGGGACGGACTTCGTAATTTTGAGTCTCATTCAGACGACGGGGACGACACCCAAGCTAGCACTCCCTCTCCAAAATTCCACACCACACCAGCTGGAAGACGTTTTGTTCCGACAGATTTAACTTACAGACCCACAAGACGGTTCTTCGGTGGAATCGGGCCTCGAACCTGAAACCCTCCTGTTCCAAAGCCGGGACCTTACCACCAAGCCACCATAGCACCTGCTTGGGTTGCGTTATCGTATACCACTGTTCGCATATCGTATACCCCGACCTAGACAGAGGCCATGCGAGAAATATAATGAGCATACTTAGTTTTGATAAAAATTGCCCTTAATTCGGTTAACCGAAATGTTTTTAAAATGTTGTAAGGTTGTTCTCCCCTTGATGGAATTATTCCCTTTCTCCTGCCAATCCTTAATTATTAGTTTGTTAATCTCATTTCCGAGTTGGATTTTGGACTCATGGAAAAACATTCCTTGGGATTTTAAGTTTAAAGCTTCCTTGGCTAGTGAATCTGATTTTTTCATTTCCAATACACCCCCTGATGAGTTCTGATCCAGATCATTTCATCGCCAAGTTCAATAGCTTTTTCTTTGATATCCAATATTATTTTGGATAATATAGTATGGTTAGTTTGTTCGTATAGATTGAATCGTTATCGTATAGCGAAAGCAGCTCAAACCCGCTAACAGGTTAACTGTGGAATTTTTAGAAATTCCCCTCATTAAATGACGAAATGTATACACATCGAACGCAGTATATTAGATTGCATAAAAAAATCATCAGAAAGTAAAAACTAATAAAAATTATAATTTTTGAGAGAAAAACCACAGCACAGCGAATAAAATTTGATTTTCATTAGATAAAATAAATATACAATTATTAAATAAAAGGTATTGTTATTGAAAATTTAAAAAATGCGAAAAAATGTTGCCAACGAAGCAAATGTAAATATTGGTGGTATTGGTTTAATAAGCAAACCTTATTAAAAATCTCTTCTTATTAAAAATCCGTTGGATTAAAATCTCTCAAAATTATCCCCGTTTCGGATTAGATATCTACGATGAGCTGCACGTGAAATTTCTAGATGTTCCCAAAAATAACTAATCAAAATAGTTAATTCAGTCCCCAGAATATAAAACACGTGCAATGTAATTCCATTAATTCTCTCCATCCCCCATAAATAAGAAAAATATTTATATTAATTATAACATAGAAACACCACTTTAATAATTATACCAAATTTCATGACTTTAGAGCTTTATGCGCTCGTCTAAACTAGTTTCAATTAATTTTCATCTTTCCCTAAACTCACAAAATTATAATTGATATTCCAAATTGTGGATGTGGAGGTGCTCGTGACCACTTTGTCTCACCATGGAATTCCGAAACAATATAAATATAAACCTTACCTCCAAACAAACCTTGCCGTCTTATAATATTGCAGAAATATTTTCTGAAGAGGGTTTGATGATCGACTAACGTTAATATCGACAAAAGTATTTTCGACAAAAGAAAAGTTTTTTTTTCTGGCTGAGTATTACGTTGCTCCCGCGAAGCAAATTATGAATGATCTTCATAGTTAACGATTGCAGTAAGCTAAAATGCGCGATCAGAAAATCCAAAACTACACAAGTAAAATAAAGTACAGGAAAAATCCAAAACTACACAAGTAAAATAAAGTACAGGAAAAATCCAAAACTACACAAGTAAAATAAAGCAAAGTAAAGTAAAACACAGGGAAAATAAAGAATTTATAGGGAAATCCCAATATACAAGTAAATTACAGGGAAATCCCAATATACAAGTAAATTACAGGGAATACCTGATGTACTGGGGTAAAAATATAAAAATTTCCAAATTTGCACAATTAAAAAAAATTACTCCTAATCTAATGAAGTAATCATTACATTCAACAGTTAATTTTGCAACACTTTTTAATACTTATTATTTTATTCGGGTTTTTTTTTTTCTATTTAACTTAGAGGCCGTTTATGGATAACCAACTCAACAACGTGAACCAATAATATTATGTTTCTTCCCTACACTTCGATACTTCCCATACTGTTTTGAAACATGTCATTAATTTGTAAGTCAAGATCATTGGTAAAATGCCTCCTTATACGAGAAAAAGTTTAACAAACAGAAAGTAAATGCGAAAAGTGGTATATTAAATATATTTGATATGTTGTCAGAAGACAAAAATATATTATCAAAATCGTTAACATGCGGATGCCTGACTTTGTATTTTTTTCGTTTGCGAGTGCATTAACATGACAAAAATAAATTTGACCACATTTACATCCAAACGAAATAAATGTTTCAAATTTTGGACAAAGTCGTAAAAACGGAAAGAGGATTCAATCCTTTTTACTGTACTATCAAGCTAAAGGCAAATGGGCTGTTTTTGTGTATACATCTACTCAAGTCGTTTTTTTTTCTACGAGTTAACCGTGTACGTTAAACATTTCTTCATACCTGGTTACACTAAATACGTTTCTTAATTAATGCAAAAATAAAATTTAAGACGCCACTCAGAAAAAGAACACGATTTTCTTTCATGAGAAGGGGCCGAATTCTTCAGTCTACTGAATGGAAGAGTTCCAAACATAATTTGCATATGACCAACACATGTTTCGATTGTTAAGGTAATGGGCAATCTTAACAGCCGTAATGGGCAATCTTAACAGCCGTAATGGGCAATCTTAACAGCCGTAATGGGCAATCTTAACAGCCGTAATGGGCAATCTTAACAGCCGTAATGGGCAATCTTAACAGCCGTAATGGGCAATCTTAACAGCCGTAATGGGCAATCTTAACAGCCGTAATGGGCAATCTTAACAGCCGTAATGGGCAATCTTAACAGCCGTAATGGGCAATCTTAACAGCCGTAATGGGCAATCTTAACAGCCGTAATGGGCAATCTTAACAGCCGTAATGGGCAATCTTAACAGCCGTAATGGGCAATCTTAACAGCCGTAATGGGCAATCTTAACAGCCGTAATGGGCAATCTTAACAGCCGTAATGGGCAATCTTAACAGCCGTAATGGGCAATCTTAACAGCCGTAATGGGCAATCTTAACAGCCGTAATGGGCAATCTTAACAGCCGTAATGGGCAATCTTAACAGCCGTAATGGGCAATCTTAACAGCCGTAATGGGCAATCTTAACAGCCGTAATGGGCAATCTTAACAGCCGTAATGGGCAATCTTAACAGCCGTAATGGGCAATCTTAACAGCCGTAATGGGCAATCTTAACAGCCGTAATGGGCAATCTTAACAGCCGTAATGGGCAATCTTAACAGCCGTAATGGGCAATCTTAACAGTCATAATGGGCAATCTTAACAGTCATAATGACCAATAATGCGATTAAAGGGTAAAATTCATTCTGTATGGTATACTATGTACTTACTGTGATATAAGATTTCCATTTGTCTCTGCTGTTATATGCTCCATAATGAAATCAATTACTTAGTTCTTCTGTTTTAAAATAAATTTTAATGTTCACCGCGAATATTATAAACGATACAGATGAAAATTTCAACAGAAAAGCCTAAAAATAAACTTGCAAATGAAAGTATATAATGCTTCATCTGGCCAAGCGTAAGCACTACCTGTTGCCATTGCTAAAAATCAAAATTATACGGATTAATAGAATGTCTTATTTAAATATATCATGAAAGGGAACAGAGAAGTTTCATGTAACCCGTAGTCTCATCATTGACTACTGTGACCTCTGTGAACCAGATACACTTTTGAGATTCGAAATTGGTAATGATTTGTTCATTCTTGATCTACTAAGGTTTCGTTCAGTTTAGTTATATTAACGTCCCGTTTTAAAGCAACACTAGGGCTATTTTGGGGCTGATCCGACGGATTTAACATACACCAGACCCGTTTACACGACTTTTATTTTTAGGAATCGAGTATCAAATCTCAAACCCACCGGATCCGAAGCCGATATCTTACCACCAGGCCACTGCGGCCCTCCTTGATCTACTAAGGAAAACTGTACTAAATTTTGTGTCGTTTGCTATAAAAGGCGAACTAAATACATATCATTATACAGTTCATTACTTAGAATGAGTAATAAATTTCGAAAAAAATGTATCATTAGAGATTTTTATGCAAAGATTTGCGAAAATACTTGTATTTTATAATGAATATTCCGGATTACGTTTCTTATTGCTTAAATGTCTTCGGTGTAGCAGTGTCTTTTTCGGGGAGATGCACCTTCGCTACACTCTTAAACCTTTCCAGTCGGAAAGATAATTCGATGCATAATACATGAACCTGTTTATTACACGAAAATATTAAATACATGCAACTTCCTTGCCTTTCCCTAAAGAATGAATATCCATCATTATAACATTCTGTAAGTATTTTGAACCATTAAAGTAGAAAAAAATAAAATGTCGAAATGATGCACCGTTTTGAATAGTGTGTGAGAGAATACATTCGAATGCAAATTTAAAATTCCAATAAGAATTTAGAATGCATCTCCCCGATAAACAGATTCAACGTAAACAAGGATTAAAGCTTCAGATATCTGTTGAACTACAGTCGGAAAATTGAAATATCTATACTCAGACTGTTTCTACCAGCCCTATTCAAATTTAGTTTATAGACGTACTTTTAGCAATGTATTACTCTCTGAAATCGGACTGATTGGCAGATTTAGTTTAGTTATATTAACATCTCGTTTATAAAGCTAGGACTATTTTGGGACGGACCTCGTAATTTTGAACCGCGGTCAGATGACGAGGACGAATACTGAGCTGACACTCCCTCTCCAACTTCCATACCACACCAGAAGGAGGACATTTGGCCCCGAAAGATGGCACCAGACCCGCTTACACGACGGTTCTTTGGTGGAATCGAATCTTGAACCTGAACCCCTCTGATTCCAAAGCCGAGACCTTACTACCAAGCCACCGTGCCCCAACTGGTTGACAGAAGTTTTCCTTGAAGCAAAAAGAAATGCGTACCAATATTCCCTGAAAGTCTCAGAAAGACAACCTATCATCATAATCTGGATCTAAAACCTTCTACATCACTTGAATGTTTCCAAAATGGCTTTCACCAACAAGTGTTATCATAGTTCTCACTCTGACAAAGTCTTTCTTTTACAAAAGATTCAATCCTTGTTTCAAAGACTTGGGTTAGTCTTATTGTACCAATTACAACAAGTCACTATAGACGTACCAAGCAAACATATACACTTATTAGCGAATAAAATGTGTGTTTGAAAGACCTTGGTAGCCTGCTGGAAAGGTCTCGGCCTCTGATTTGGAGGGCTTCAGGTTTGAGACCCGATTCCACCGAAAAGCGTGTAAGTAGGTCTGGTGTATGTTAACCACTTAACTGTTTTGCCCGAGTGCCATACGTGCATCGATTTATCGAATTTTGATAGTTGCAAGCAAAAAAATAAGCCATTCATGATGATTATAATTCAATATTAAAATTACTTCAAATACATAGATAAGTCAAGTATGCAATGGATTTCTATTTGAATCAAAATAAGAAAATATTCCCAAAATAGAAGGTGTCATCTTATTAGATAGTAAAGAAAATGAAACAGTTAAGGGGTTAAATCAGTCGGGTTCAAACGTCCACCCACTGGTGTGGTGTGTAAGTTTGGAGAGGGGGTGCCACCACAGGTGTCGCACTCGTCATTTGACCGTGATTCAAAATCGCGAGGTCCGTCCCAAAATAGCCCTACCGTTGCTTTAGAACGGGACGTTAATATAACTAAACTTCTCCAACAAGTGTTGCCATATTTCTCCCTCCGACAAAGACCTACTTGAACAAAAGATTCACTTCTTGATTCAAAGACTGGGTTAGTCTTATTGTCCAATTGTAACAAGTCAAATAGACATATCAAGTAAACATATGCACTTGCTAGCGAATGAAATTTGTGTTTGAATACACATTTTCCATTTGTGGTGATAGTGGTTGTGAGTTTTAGTTGCGCAAGAGCCAATCCTAGCTAAACTGCGCCACTCGTATAGTTAAAATATTGTAAATCGAGGATAAGAAACTACGTTAAAAATTTCCACTTGTGAAATGCTTCACTTATACTCTCTTCTCCAATTGCGAAATGTTAGTGATGTTAATCGATGGAATAATCGATGGAGTTAACTGTTTCGACGTCTTCGGAAAATGTATATCTAAATTGTGTCGCAAAAATTTAGCGATGTCGTGTATACTGATCAAACACAGAGTATGTGTGATATAAAATTACGTCATAATGAAATTATTTTTATTTTTTATTTCAATAATCACATTTATTTATTTACATAAATTTTTTTGCACATAAACGAAAAGAAACATAAAAAATTAATTTATTATTTTAATTTGCTGTTAGAGAATTGTATTGAGCAAACCATGGTACAGCGTATAATAATATTTTATTTGTTCCTTTGATTTCGACTTGGCCTCAAAATATTTTAAACATTTTTAAAATTTACGCATATGTTTGAGATTTTACTAAAATTGTAATTCAAGCTGCCAATTTTCATTACTTATTTACTCCTGACGAATAAACTCGTGATAAAGCAAAATGCTGTACTTTCCTCATGACGAGTATACTCGTCGAAAACAGTCAACTGGTTAAATGAACATAAGCTTTTTTTTTTATAGATAGAATGTTTATTCACTATATTTTATACAAACTGACTTTGATATTTCAAACATCTTAACCAGTCAATCGGGGAATTCAATCTTGTTCAATTCGTAGAATATTAATTATAATATTAATTTTTTCACATATTGTAATTATAGTTTACCCGTTACAAAAAAAATGTATAAATTCCATCAGAACTTTCTTCAGATATGAAAATAGATTTCGTCATATACGATGAAGAAAAAAATGTTATGAAACATTAAAATGCAATGATTTTTTGAAGGAGTGCCCTTTAGTATTATATTTCAGATTTACACGAGCCCATGGAACTTTGATGAAATTCTTGCAGTTCATTCGTAGAAGAGATGCCTTGTGTATATAAGTCTTGTGTATGCTAAGTGACAACGGATTCAAAAGTCCTCATACTTTTAATAAAAGATAATGCTTTCAATAGTAGATCACATTCAAAACTAAGAAGTACCTTTTTGTAGATTTAATGCTTGAAAAGGAGACACTGATCTATTTGATTAGTCTTCCCATTAAGCAATGGCATAGTTATAGAATGGCAGGACTGGCAAAATTCCAGGGGACTATAGTCTCAAAGAGATTCAATCTGAATTTTCCCAATTACATTAGCATGTACACTCTTATTGTCCTCCTCAGAAGGTACATCTTAGGAATTATTTTAGAAATCTCAACTATTTAATCATGCGCTGTCTTTAAAACAGCAATTTTCAACGGAATTTCCTCAGCAGGTTTAAACATGGCATTATTTATTATTTTGATTGCTGATATGTTATAGATTATCTATTATTGATCAATTGGAGATGATAATCAAATACCTTTTCCACTGTTTCAATTTTATTTTTATTTTTTCTCGTTACCTATTAGTTTAAGTAGATCCATATCTTAGATTAAAATATATTTGTCTTTATGTGCTTACATATTAACAAAATGAAATCTGTTTTCGCAAATATTAACTCCTTTAACATTTATCGGGATTTGTATCAACTTTAAAGGTTACTTTTCTTTATTGCGACGACTTTAATCGCTTAAAACGAGAACCTTCTTTGCATACCAAAATATTTGGTTTGCATTTTAGCAGTCATAAAAATTGATATATTGGTGAAAGATAAGTAAAGAATTATTCTAATCTGAAGACCTTTATACTGCTTCAATAAACCAGTGGGGATGATCTTCCTGAAATTTTCTCGTGTACTCTCCATAAAAATACTTTTGTATTATTAAACGCATAACACTAGCTAACAATAGTCACGAAAGCAACTATTAGCATGCAATCTTTGGTGATTAATCACCGGAATACGGTTATCACGCCATTAAAGAACACTGGAAGTAAACTGGAAGAAATTCAAAATTCACTTCCAGAACATTGGAAGTGAATTGTAAAAGAAATTCAAAATTCACTTCCAGAACATTGGAAGTGAATTGTAAAAGAAATTCAAAATTCACTTCCAGAACATTGGAAATGAATTGTAAAAGAAATTCAAAATTCACTTCCAGGACATTGGAAGTGAATTGGAAGAAATTCAAAATTCACTTCCAGAACATTGGAAGTGAATTTTGAATTTCTTTTCCAACAGACTGAAACCAAAATTTTAACTGTAACTGTAGTCACAAAATCACATACCAAATTTCATATATTTCAGTCATTACGTTTTTGAATTATCGAGTTTACATATTTTTGAATGTACAGACGGACAGATAATCAATCTCCTGATGTATTTGGTTCCACATTTAATAGCAATATACACTGAGGTTAATATTTCATCCATCTAGCTTTCTTCGGTTTGTAGTTATCACATTAACTTATAGTTCAACAACTGAACAGACAGGCTACTTCAAAATGAATTTTGTTTAAAATTTGATAGAAATTTATGAAATTTCATGTTAAGATTATAAACCAAATTTCATCCATTTAACTCAAAGCGTTTTAGAATTACCGTATTGGCAGATAGACATAGTTCCAAAAATGTTTTTTCTGACTCGAAGAGATCTCAAACATTGGGATTTGTAAAAATTTACAGTTTGCATTTTTTAGAGATTACAATATTTTGTATATTTCGCACACAAAAAATTTAAAAAATAACGCAGCTTTTATAAAACTTATTCCTAAACTTATTCCTAAACTTATTCAGTATTGCATTAAAAATCAAACAAAACAGGCATGCGTATATGAGGAAATAATTACAAGCAATGTTCTTTCAAGAAGTACAAATCAGACTTCTAAAAATTTAATTCCATATCTATTTTTCCTTAGGTTTATCTTATATTTTGAATAGAATTTTTTGAATAAAAAATCTCAGAAGTTTTACAAGAATTTTTTAAATAATCCTGAAATCTTCTATCTTAGATTATCTTATTTTGAATGAAATCTTTATTGTATGCATTAGGGAATTCTTCATTGTATCAAACTGCTAAAACTAATAATGTTGTTTTGCTGTTGATTAATTATTTTCAAATAAGAAAAAGATAACAAACATTGCTGGTTTTACCCTCCTCCTTTGCCTTAATTTTGTTAGTAGTTTTTCTCTAAATTCATATATTGATTATAGTTATCCTTTCCTTCCTACAAATTACATTATCATCTAATCTTCAAAGCATTATTCTTCAGTGTTCTTCATCATCCAATCTTCCATTTTAAGTGAATGCCCTAGTAAGAAATTCACCTAATTTTCAGAGCATTATTCTTCAGTGTTCTTCATTATCCAATCTTTCATTTTAAATGAATACCCTAGTAAGAAATTCATCTAATCTTTAGAGCATTATTCTTCATTATTCAATCTCCCATTCTAAATGAATGCCCTAGTAAGGAATTCATCCAATCTTCAGAGCATTATTCTTCAGTGTTCTTCATTATCCAATCTATCATTTTAAGTGAATGCCCTAATAAGGAATTCATCTAATTTTCAGGGTATTATTCTTCATTATTCAATCTTCCATTCTATATGAATGCCCTAGTAAGGAATTCATCCAATCTTCAGAGCATTATTCTTCAGTGTTCTTCATTATCCAATCTATCATTTTAAGTGAATGCCCTAATAAGGAATTCATCTAATTTTCAGGGTATTATTCTTCATTATTCAATCTTCCATTCTATATGAATGCCCTAGTAAGGAATTCATCCAATCTTCAGAGCATTATTCTTCAGTGTTCTTCATTATCCAATCTTCCATTCTAATGCTCAGTAAATTTATCATGAAAATTTTCTTTTTCGAAAGCTGGCGCCACATTATGCATCAAGAACCTTCTTGCGTTGAATTTTTGATAGTTTGTACTATCGTATGTCGGGATTTCGAGCTCCGAGCTTCCAGTGGCCAGCGTCGATCATTCGTATTGGAAAATATGCTGGCATTTATCGATCCTTCTCACCCGATTCAGTTCGGTTATATTAACGTCCCGTTTTAAGGCTATTTCGGGCAGACCTGATAATTTTAAATCGCTGTTAAATGATGAGCACGACGTCTGAGCTGATGCCCCATCTCCAAACTTCGACACTGCACCAGTGGAAGGTCGTTTGGCCCCAATGAATTTAAAATGCACCAAACCCATTTGCACGACGGTTCTTCCGTGGAATCGGTTCTCCAGCTGAAACCCTCAGATTCTGAAGCTAAGACTTTACCAACAGGCCACCGCCGCCCCTTTTTCAACTGAGGCAAAAGAAGTCTCGAAAATTCAAAGCCAACCATTCGTTTGTGCTCGACCATTCGGAAAAATCATTTGACCACCATTAAAGAGTTACATTTTACTTTGTTCTTTAGGCGCCTACTAATATAATTTTAATTCGGTAGAGAATGTATTTTTATGAAAACGAATATTTTTCTGCAATCATAAACAGTTGAAAATAAGAAAATTGTGCAAATTATCGTTAATAAATGTGTTATGCTATATTTTAAGTAAATGCATGATTTTTGTATATTTTCTCAAATACGGCTTGTCATATTTCAAAAAATTATATATTTTTGTATACTACCTTTTTTTTTTATTTATCGCAATAAAAAATATATTTCTTATTTTGTCTCATTGACATATTTTCGAGAAAACAAAATCTTCATTCCGCATTTCCCATGCAGTTCTTTCAGTTTCGACAACATCGAAATGCTAGAATGCGAAAACAGCATTATTATAAAATGCTTTCATTTTCTACTATATTTTCTTTATAAATATTAATTAATAATGATAAGCTGATGAATTTAGTATTAATTTACTATTTCCATTAAACTCAGAATGGTCATTTTTCAAAATTAAACCTATTAAATTTATAAAGTGGGGAACACATTATTAAACAGAGCAGAGAAAATACATTTTTGTATTGAATATTTCTTACATACAGGGTGGTTATAATTAAACTTCTCCTGTAAACAGCATCTTACAACACAAATGGATGAATGGATTGTAAAGAAATTTGGTTTTTAAACTGTATACGAGATGCACTCACGGAATTTTGAAAAAAAATCCAAAATGTCCACTAGAGGGCGCCTTTTCCGGAAAAACATTAAATTTAACAGAATAAACGGCCAAAATGGAATACAGAAGCAGTATTAACATTTATTGACTAGTTTCTGATCACCTTGCCATCGAACCACATTAAGTAAAGGTGAGGGGGGAGCAGTACTTGTTATAGGGGAGGAAGAACAGATTAGGACGAAATTGCACAAGAGGAGCAGTTATTAATCGTGTCCAGGACGATGTAGGGAAAAGTGCTCCATGTGACCATCCTCATTCACTCGCAAAATTTCAAATCGATGGACAGTATGTTCAACAGTAGATCGTAACTGATCAGTTGTGATGCTTCGCACATGAAGTGTTATGGAGTTCTTTAAGTCATTCAACGTCGCAACACCTCCACGATACACCACACTTTTTAAGTAGCTTAATCATGGCCCGGATACCTTAGTAGAAAATTGGTCCACGCCGTAGGTTCTTTACACAACGAAATTCACGAACTGCAGCAGAAGCATTCCCCTTGTTTTCGTGAAACAACTTCACCAATAACGCACTTTTCAACTGAAGATACCGTCATCATTACAAAGGGAAACATCCACATAAAGCATGACAACGTCTGCAAACGTTTCATACCCTAACCTGTTTTGCATAAAGTTTCCTCTTCTTCGCAAGCATGCAAATCTCGACATTTTTTTTTCTGGAACTGACAGCTTTTCCCGATTTTGCATCTTATTACTCATAATTCTTGTTTTGGATTGTTAATATTGTTTCTATATTGCACTTTGGTAGTTTATTGTGTTACATTTAATTCTTTTCCGGAAAAGGCGCCCTCTGGTGGAAATTTTGGAACTTTTTTTTTTTTCGGAAATCCCGGGTCTGCATCTCGTGTATAGTCTACATACCAAATTTCGTTGCAATCCGTTCATCCGTTTGCGTTGTAGGATGCTGTTTATAGATGCCCCTTGTATTTATGGCATTCTTAGTAGGTTTGTTTATTATTTTTACTGCCTAAATTTCCAGTCTTTACTTATAGCTAGTACTTTTTAAAATGCTAGATTAGATAGAAATCTGAAAATTCGGTATGTAGACCGTAGATCAAATTTTCATTGGTTTAATTCAAAGCGGGTTTGAATTAACTTTGTCACAGATAGACTGATATGTGCCAAAAATATGTTTTTCAAACTCAGTGGCATGGAGATTCATCAAAATCTAGAGTTTGAATTTTTTGACGATTACAATACTTTCGCGTATCCATAGAACTGAGACACTAAACTAGAATTCTGTTTTTTATGGATATCTATGATTCAGGAGGGCCGCGGTGGCCTGGTGGTAAGATCTCGGCTCGTGAGCCGTAAGGTTTCAGGTTCGAGACCCGATTCCACCGAAGAACCGTCGTGTAAGGTGGTCTGTTACACGTTAAATCCGTTAAGGCCAAACGTTCTCCCGCTGGTGTGGTGTGGAGAGGAGGGTGCCAGCTCAGGTGTCGTCCTCGTCAAATGACCACGGCTCAAAATTACTAGGTGCGTCCTAAAATAGCCCTAGTGTTGCTTAAAACGGGACTTTAATATAACTAACTAATCTATGATTCAGGAAGAACAAATCTTAACATACATCGGATTTTTTTTTCTAGAATTATTGTTAATTTTTGAACTGGATTATCATTAGAAATCTGAAAACATTGCATTATAAAATATTTATTCAAATATAATTAAGTTAAAAACACTAATTTGAAATGTATTCCCTTCAAACCCTTTGAGTACCAATATTCTTTATAATCTTTTTCTCTGCAATCGAACAGAAAATGAAGATAATAGCTCCTGTATTAGACAAATCTATTCGATTTTTTTTTTTTTTTTTTTTTTTTTTTTTTTTTTGCAAACGTTTTTAAACCCCCGTCATGCTAGGTCATGATTGCCAAATACATTCTCCCCACCATCAAAAAAAACTTTTATTTAGAACTATTTAAGATTATTTTAAAAGGTTAGTGGAATGTATATGTCCTGTTGTCAAATGGTTAAAATAATACAAAGATATAATTCAATACCTTATTTTATGAAAATACAATATTATAACTTGTTCTGAAAAATTAGTTTGAATTTGTTGGATTAGTTCAACTAATAACTAGTTCAGTAAGCGATTATCATTTATGCATCGATTAAAGGGTTTCAATAAAGGGATGACTTTTTGAAGTTTGTTGCATCATTTCAATAAGTAATGCAACATGCTTCAATAGTAAGCAAAATAACAAATTCAAGAAAAAATTTTAGCGGCACATATCACAAATTCAAAAAAAAAATATCTAAATTCACACGTTTTCAATTTTGGATAGAAATACTTCAATGTTATAGAAAAAAAACTTACACATCTTAAACAATGAAAAATTTTATTTTCGCTACAATAAATTCTGAAGTGAAAATCGAGCAGTGCGTGAAGACACGTGCAACAAAATTAATGACAGTAAAGTTTTTTGAACCATTTGAACAAATATTAAACTTGTTAGATTTCTAAAAATTTAAATCTTTTTTTATATTTCTAGAAGAGAGAGTTTTTAACATAAACTCAAGGGAATTTTATAATAATAGGAATAGTTCTGAAATCTTACAGCAATTGGATTGTGGGTGCCGTGAAATCCAATAAAAATTTGAATAAAACTTGAATGTAAAATATTTTCAACGAAACTTTTGTAGATAAGTATTGAAGTATACCTTACGGTTTCAAGTTAATACAACCAAAACGCTAACTTGCTCGATATTAATGCTGCATAAAGCAAAAAAAAGAAAAAAAATCACATTTTATTCATTTACATTTTTAACGATGGATTTTCTCAGTTTATTTTTCTATTTCATAAAGCATGCTTCATTTTTTATTTCTAAATTACAATCAACAAAATTTTTTTAATCTTAAATTATTCTCTTTCTATATGTCCCAGTGCTTACTCTGTACAAATGAAAGGGGTTAATATATCACCATCCCCCTCAGACATTAATGATCATTCATATCAGAGTAAATCTTTTTAGATTTGTTTTAAATTTAATGAATTATACATAAGCGTGAAATTTATCAATCTTACAATGTATATTAATTCCGTTTGTACCTCAAAATAATTAGAGTTTAATTTGAATCCTTAAATAATAAATATCAATTAAATCAATTTAAATATCAATTTAAATAAAGTGAAGCGGAAGGAAATCAGTCGAAATTTCTATAAATCCAGGAGCATCCAGCCTCATAGGCTCGTCCCTATTAAATTGCTTTAGAATATAAGTTGTAATCGTCATGAACACAGGAAGTACTTTTACTACATCAGCCGAATTCCAAGATAATATATAGAAAAAGCAAATGTAGAGGGAATTCACTAAGAGCTTGTAAGGAGCAGGTCCAAAACTGTTCATACTTGCAATCGCCACGGACACGGCTAAGCAATTCGCATACATCAGTAACCAGAACGGCGAATTTTCAAATATTATAGCCGGGAAATCAATTATCATGAATACAATAACAATTACATCAATAACGAAACCGAAAGGCGTCAAAAAGAAAATTGATAGGATTAGCAGTCCTATCAAAAGTCTGTTGTTTCTTCTGGTGAGTATTATGTACACTATCATTAGGAGGTCTAGTATCTGCAAGACCAATAACCAGGTGAAAGCACGAGTCTCTACGAAGTAAATGACTGTCAATCCGGTAAATAGAGTTGCCACAACCAAACGTGGTAGTCGTTTCTTCTTTATTGACATACCGACGTACACGCACTTCATTATGTTTAAAAAACTCCATAGGAGAAGGTACTTTTGGGAGACGTTGAAGAAAGGTTCACATGATACATCTTGCATTGTTATATTGAAATTCATGGTGGCCTAAAAAAAAGAAAAGAGATTGGATCATGTAAAATTCTTAACAAAGTCTAAGATGTGTTTTAATTCGATTGCAAAAGTTTAGATGCATTGTTTTTGCTATGACAACAATAAGCTTCAAGAAATAAAGAAAACTTGGAGTATACTTTCATCAGTACATCATAAATCTCTTAGGAAAAAGGGACGATTTATAAATCATAGTATATTTCTCTAAAAAAATATTGAGCACTACAAAAAAAATGTTTAAAAATATTTACTATAATATATATATATATATATTTTTTTTAATTCATCATTGCATTACGTAAAATCTATACATAATTTGTATACAATTGATTACAATCGTTAATCGGCAAAAAATAACTCTCTTAACTACAGATATCACTTGAGGATCCGAAATCTATAAGGAGACTGTTAATTTTTGATTCTATTGTTGGAAGATAAAAATAACAAATCATTTGACATCAATGAAATATACCAATAAAAAAAAATTACAAGAATTGGTTTTTGAACTGTTTCAATACTACCGACGTTGAAGAGTTAAAAAAAAAAAAAAAGGCTTAATTTTTCAGGCTACAATAAGAAAAAAAAATTGAAACTTCGTAGTATTATCATTTAAAATTATGCTTTTCAAACAGAAAAAAACATTAGGTTTATAGTGAATCGTATTTGACTTACAAATGATATTTTATAGTCAAAACTCATATTTTGTATAGAAAAAGAGTATAATATTATTTTACAATCCATCACAATGATATTTCTCAATTGCAATAGATTAAAACTATGTAAATATTTATATAAGTTCCATTTCCATGACAGAAGGTGGTAAATAAGATTATAAGTCAACATACTAGTAAAGTTTAGCTTTCAAATTCTAAAATACTAAATTTATGCTCTATACTTTTCATCTTGCTGCAAAATAAATCAAAACTATATTAAGAACAAAATTTGAGTTAAAATATGTTTACTTTACTTCTAGATGCTTTATAACTTTACATTCAATATTTAACAAAGCAGCTTATCGAACATATAAGGTCTGAAATATTTTTAGCCAATAAATTTAATACAAAATTTTAAAAAAAAAAATTTAGAAGTGATATGAAAAAGGATAAAACAAATAAAAGGTTATTTTCTAAAAAGTATATATAATGCTAAGTGATTAAATTATCGGATTGAGAAAAAATTTGAGTTTAGATCTTCTGAAAAATAGTTTTTAGATTAATTTGAATCTAATACAGAGCTAGAAATGTAAAAGAAATTAAACTGTATGTTACCCCATATTAAATTTTTATTAACATACATTAAATTTTGAAAAATCGATTTATTTCATCCAAATTTTCTTACTTCTGCATAAAAGGGTCATTGAAGTTATATTCTGTTACAAGAAATAATATCTGTGAATTGTTTGAACTTTTTCTGGTAGAATTTTAAGCTTCAACTAAAATAAAAATAATAATAATAAACCTGATAAATTTCTATATTTGTAGTATAACATTAAAATAAAGGATCTATGAAGTGATTTTGAGACTTTAAGAATTACATTTCCGTATAAATATTTTTTTTTCATATAATATCATTTGGAATTTAAAAAATAATTGGGAATTAATTTCCTTCATGTAATAGCACATAAAACATCCCTCTTCTTCTCTCACAAGATTCATAAAGCTTTAAGTGGCCCCACATGCAGTAATTTTGTTTTTTTAATTAAAATGAACTTCATTAACTCATTATAATAAAGAAAAATCTTACCCACATTCTGTGAAATAGAAACTAGTGAAAGTAATTATGCGCCCTGATAATGATGAGTTATTTACTGTTGGACCATCTGCGAATAAAACATTGAGCATTCCTGAATTGTATTCACTTAACAGAGAGCAATTCATTTTTTTTTCCCCCCTTTTCTTTTTCTTCTTTATGACTCCAGTCTTTATCTATATTTTGTCACCTCAAAAACCTAGCAAGAAGAGTAAATTATATTAATCAAGACAGAAGACAAATTTTTATTAAGATTGGAATAATTGCATAAAGTAAAAAAAAAAAAAAAAAAAAATGTGAAATAAAATAGGGCTGCAGTGTGAAATAATTTTTTTCAACAATGTACTTAAGCAACTACATATTAAATAATTTTAGAAGCTATAATTTTCTGGTAAAAGGAATTAGGAAACCGGATCTATAAAATAAATTAGAAAAATTTGTTACATACTGTCCTCGAGTCTTTTCACTGAGAACATTTTCAAAATTGTAACTGAAATTCCTGCTGTTTGTTTGAAGAGCAATATTAATAAGCAAAATTTAATTTCATCTTAAAATGCCTAATAATTAAAAATCAATTGTTTTCATTTCCTGAAAGAATGCAAGGTCTTTTCAATTCTTATGTTTTGGGATCTTTTTTGTAAAATAAGATTGTGAAATATGAATTAAAGAAATTGTTTTAAAAGTACTTGAGTAAAATAATCTTAAGGAAAGCTTGAATTACAATAATTAAATCAAAGAAATGAAAAGAATGATGTGAATAATTTATATTTTTATATGAGAAAAATGTTAAGATGTTAAGCATAAAAATGTTTAAAAAATGCGAAACTTTAATCTATAAATGATTCTAGCTGCAGTTTATATCCTCAGTATAAAACTGCAATATAGATATAAATGCGAACTTTTTTTGCATTTGCTTGGATGATTTTAGTTATTATTTAGAAAAACGGAGACTTAATTTTCTAATGACAAATTGCCTTGTTTTCGAAGCCATATAATTGGAGAAACGGAATTAATTCGGCAACTTGAATTGCTAGAAAATAATAGAGATCGTTTCTAACTTAATTATTGAAATTATATTTTATAAATAATCGAATTCCAATTCTTTAATGAGATTGTTTCACTGAATTACTTTCAGAATTACTTATCTCATTTCAACATAAAGTCTATTCTTTCATCTCAAAAATAGCTCGTTCATATCTTCAAAATAAAATATTTATTGTTCATTAACTGTTACCTTTTCGTTTAAGTTATGTCATAGAGATGGCACCACAAAACAAGGACTGGAAAAAAAAACTAGGCATTATAATGGAGGATTAGATCGTGCTGCCATCTTTAGTGGAATAAAGAAAACTAGATATGATCATTTTTTATTATTATTGACCTTTTTTTCTCCTTTCCTCTTTCTGCGATTATAAATCTGCATTTCAGTATTTTGTAATTTTTTTTAACCTTTCAAGAAAAAATGTGACTAAATGCTAAACTTTCTTTTTACAAAACAGTTGTGTGATTTGACACGAAAAAATTCAATCATAAAAATCAAACAATACGTAAATATAAAAAAATAATCATAAAATTAAATCATAATTTTTTTCGGAAATATTACTGTATAAACCAAGATGAAAATATTTAACCGGATCCTAAACTAATTATGATATTCAAAATTAGACTTTAATTAATTTTTTTCAATAAAAGTTTGTGCTATTCTACAAATGTAAAAGAATATTTAAGATTCTTTTTAATTGTAATTATTAAAGAGGTATGGAGAACAAATTCAGGTAAACTGCACTTTCTTTTTAAAAATGAATGTGATTTTAGTGCTTGATGAATTCATTTTAAAAATATGTTTCAGTTTCATAATCAAGGCTTTTGTATCTCAAAATATTTGTGAATAATTGGTTAATTCTGAATAATCACGGAACATGTTAAAAAAATGTGAATAAATTTAGAAATATTCAGTTTTTAATTCAACAATATTAAATGGAATAAATAAATGAATGTTTAAGAAAAATATATTATTGAGTTTTTACTCTCACAACAAATTTTTAAGATGTTCATTTTATTTTAATGTAATTTCGAAAAAATGAATCTGCGTGTTCTTAATGGAAGAATAAACGCCACAGTAATAGCTGCTCTTTCAAAATCATGATATGTTTCTTTAGAAATTGTAAATGCTTGTTAAATATTAGAATAAATCAAAATACGAAAAACGGCATAAAAATTTTCGAAACAACTGGTTTCAAAAATTCTCGATCACTTCATTCTCATATATTTAATAGATGACATTTGTGCTTTGTCCAATTTTGAAAAAATTACTGAATGTAAATATATTAATTAATAATTAATAAGCACATTGAAAGGACACATAAATAAAAAGATAAAATCTTTCATCCTATATTAATGAGAACTAACCCCCCCCCCTCCACCCCTCCCTTTGTTTGTGCTTGTGTTTCTTTCCCATAGCCAATCTTTATTTAAACCAGCTGAAATGCTTTTGAATAATTTGGCCCAAATAAGATTGTTACAATTCATGTATTGAACACGTACACTTTTCAGCTATATCATTCATATAGAGAGAGAAAACAAATATTCAGGAAAACATTAAGCGCAATGATGCATTTCATTCAAAAATTCTTTTATGCCTACAATTTTGGTAAAATTAATAGCTAATGTTTTGGCTCAATAACTCTGGTATAAAAAAATATAATCCATTCATCTATCTCCTTGTTATTTTTAAGTTGTCTTATTCACATATATATAAATAGGAAAAACTATACACTTTCGTTTAATTGAATGTCTCGGAACTATTTTTTAATTCAAAAACCATATACCAAATTTAATTGAAATGTACATCACAATAAATGAATCATTGTTTGCCACGTTAGAATTGTTTATACTAAGAACTGTTCGCTTATCTATTCACTGCATTCGTTTTCGGAAATTTTTTGTAACTTTTGTTTAGTGTCGTTTTTCTGTGTTCTGTATGCCACTCAGTTTTATTTTTCTCACAATGTTTTTTTATTTCTTTGTCTCTGCAATGATGAATAAAAGAAGATTTCATCATAATATCTGATATTTTGTTTAAGTTTTTCTCTACAGATATTAAAAAAAAATGTAATTTATTCTATTTTTTATCATTTGCTAAAAAGGAATAAAAATAAAGAATGCAACCATTGAAAACCACAAAACCTCAAGATTTTCATAAAAACCTTAGGCATCTTCAAAATAAAATAAACCCTTTTTTTTTTTTTTTTTTGCATTCGAAATTATACTAAGTATTGTAATCGTCGAAGAATTCAAACTCGAGATTTTAATAAATCCCAAAGATTAAAAACCTCCTTAAGCCTGCAAAATACATTTTGGAAATCATGTCTGCTCTTCTGTCTGTGAACTGGATCTCTATATCTATATATCTATCTCTCTCTACAAAACGAAGAGAGCTAGATGGTTGAAATTTGGTATAAAAATTTAATAGATATATATATATTAGTTAGTAGATATCTAATAGATTAGCAGATATATATGAAATTTGAAAAAAAAAATTACGTTAAAGATACCGTCTATATATCTGTACTTTCAAAATCACGTTAATGCGATAATTCTAAAGCGTAGTGATTTATATAAATATTTGAAATTTAATATTTAATATTATGATTACAATTGTAAGTCTGTGTCGAATTACATCCAATCTATGTAGGTCTATGTCGATTTCTGGTTTCAATCGATCGAAAAAATGAAATCCAAAATACGCATTCAGTGTTTCGGTGTTTCTGTAATAACCGCATTCCAACCAGGGCCGGCCATCTGGGGGGTGCGGTGGATGCTATGTACTGGGGTCCCGCGAAGGAGGGGCCTCCATCATAATCAAAAACTAAAATAATGCTCTGAACGGCAATAGGGGGATGGAAAGAAGAGAAGAAGAAATTTAATTGGAAGAATCAACATATTTTGACATATACGAAGTTTATAGATATATTACAGTTTAGTGCAACATATTATAAAGTACAGTCATTTATCTCACCTACTAGGTAAAATTGCATATATTACTTTGATAATTAATACTATAAAATGTTTAATATTTTTAGATCTAATCCTGTCCATGTCAAGGAATTATTCCTCTGGGTGTCAAGACTCTGTTTCTAAAAAAAATAAAAAAATAGTAGAAATTAAAAAAAAAAAGTTACATTTCAAAAAATCACGAATATATTTGTTTTTTTGTCTACGAAGTAATTCTGGCAATGAAATTGCTTCCACTTTAGAAGTTACAATTCAAGCTTCAACTGGCAAAGAAAGTTCCGCACAAATTAGACAATCTTGCAATGAAAGTGTAGAAACTGTGAAAATCTTTGTAGAACCATATGTGACCGGAGAAGGACTAGCAAAAGTTCTATTGGAAATATTAAGAGAACTTAATTTAGATATTATGGATTTTAGGGAACTGGCAGACGGCAACGGTAGCAACATGAAAGGGAAATATAAAAGTGTGCAATCTAGAATAATTGCTCTAAACCCATATGCAATTTATGCGTCTTGCCTATGAACATTGTTTTAATTTATTAATTTGTTATGCCGCTTCCAGCAATATATATTATATTGTTATATTGCTTAACTTCTGCATCTACAAACGGATGGGAAATTCTACAAAAGCATTTAAACATTACTTTTAAACTATTAAGCGACAGTCACTGAGAAGCCAAAATAAATGCGGTTAAAGCAGTGTATATACAGTTTGAACAAACTTGTAAAACCCTAGAAGAATTTATTCATTCAAAGAAAAATGATACAGCGGTATCCGAAGCTAAAAGTTTATTGGATTCAATACAAGAAATGACATCTATTTTATTTAATGATACTTGTTTAATAGTTTGGATTACAATATTGTCCGAAATTATCACTATCAATAAACTATTTCAAGAAAAACAATCGACTGAGCTTTTAATTCAGTCAATAAAATTAAAACTGAAATCCAAAATTTAGCTCATTCTTAGACGAATTTGAGTCTTTCAGAATATTTTATTGAAAAACGAATTCGAAAAAGAAAAAAATTATATTTCGAAATGGCAGAAGATAAAATTATAGAAAACTTGGTTGAGGAAATTTAGATGTTATTTTTTAACTCTGTAACTGATGCTGTTATTTTACAGATAGAAGATAGATTTAAGCATTTCAAATTAGTTACTGATATAAAATTTTTAGAAAAACATAAATTAGAGAAATGTTCCAAAAACTTTGTAAAGTTTTATAACGAAGACGTAGATGGAAACCTCATCCAAATAATTATTTTGCTACGGGATTTGATTTTGAATGAAAGGAATGTAAATAACCTACGAGACGTACTGCAATACACACTAAATAATAATTATAATGAATTATCTCTAAATGTATTAACTGTGTTAAAACTTTTCTTTATATTACCAGTTTCTATAATAAATGCTGAGCGCGTTTTCAGCAAATTAAAATTAATAAAGAATTATCTTCAGTCAGGTATTTGTGCATAACGCTTAAATGCATTGCTGTACTAAGCATTGAAAAAACAAAAAATTCTAATTTTCTTGAAGTAATTAATAGCAAAAACAAAATCACGCATTAAATAAACATGCAATAGTAAATATGTGTTCGTATTTTTTTTTTTTTTTTTTTTTTACTTTGCAAAAAATATAGGGCCCGAAATGGTTTCTTGCACCCGGACCCCTTCATAGAGAAGGCCGGCTCTGATTCAAACGATCAATCGCCAAACATCTTATCTTGCGCTGATAGACTCTTATTTATATAAGAGTTTGCCTATTGTTTGCCATTGGCATGAAGCTAATAATACACAAGTCCTGTAACTACATTTATTATCAACATAAAAATAGTTACTGGAAAACATTCCTACTGTATTTGTTTTTTGTTTAAATTACCTTTGAACATTATTGTGTATTTTTAAAAAATTAATTTTTTTATTTGCTCCGAATAATATTTTCAATATTAATTCCATTCTTTTTATGAAAGTTTGTAATCGTGAAGAGGCATACAATCTGAGATCAAAACATTAAAATGTGTACTTTTTTATTAAGAAATCACATTAATTACATGCTTGCAAATGGATTCGCTTGGTATTCCTTTATATTTAGATTACAATGTAAAAATATTGTCAGCACCATGAAAAAATCGAGACTTTTGCAAATTTGTCATTTTCTCTTCAGTGCCTTTTTCAATCCGATTCTTATCAACTACAATTCTCTACAGACAATATCTTATTCGAACATTGTAGATCGCCAAACCTCCATCCGCCCCACTATCCGTTCTGTTTCTTTTCCACTGTTTCTATGTTAAAAAATTACCTACGAGTTTTTTTTTTTTTTTTTTTTTACTTAGTTTAATAATTTTCATAATTGTGTAAGTAGATTTTAATAAAAATTAACCATCACGGTTCGTTTGCTTAGATTATTGACTTTCTAGGCTCTTAAATGATTCAGATTGAAAGTAGATATAAAAAGTATATATTTATATATATATAAATTCATCGTGTTATTTGACACGTTTAAAAAAATGAATCCAATTGAATCATTGGATTCATTTTACAGCTTACTGTAGAATAAAAAGTGTATATATATCATGAAATAAAAGCAGAAATGAAAATTCTACTGCCGATTAAATAAATGGCAAAAGCACGTTATTGAATGTTTTGACAGACGAATTCTTATTCCATTATAGCATTTAATATTATTTATCAGATCAATTGCATATCAAATTGAATTTAAAAATATTATAATTCCATTGTAGCATTTAATAACATTTATCAGATCAATTGCATATCAAATTGAATTTAAAAATATTATTAGAATTGAAGAAAAAGTTGTACAAATATGAAATTGATATCGTTAAAAAAATAATTTTTTGAGTCAAGATAATATAAAGGCTATTTTTTTAAGATAAATGACAAAAGAAAATTTTATATTATTTGCTATTTAATTTAGATTTACTATGGAATTCATATCATTTTAAAAGATATGAATTTCATAGTTAACAAATAGTGATTACCCATCTGGCGATAGTTAAGCCTATTTATACTTTCGATTAAGTTTTCTATCAAGATGCCTATTTCTTGATTTCTTTTATATCTTCTTTTATCTGATTGAATGGCATTTTTGTTGACACGGCTAACACTTCCCATAATATTTGTAGCAATATTCTAATGCAGCTTTAAAAAGTTTTTATGAACCGATCTAAAATTCGTACGGAAGTTTGTTTACATTTTATTGTTGCCATTCGGCTGAAAGTAATAAGAACGATTCAGTGCTACGTACGTTAGCGTTTTATATATATGTAGATGATATATTCTTATTCTTCAAAATTAATGCTCAAATGAGCTATAGAGATGAAAAATACTCTACATAGCACATTAAAATTTACCACTGCAGCTAATAAATTGTAAATCTGTAGATATTTTCTAAAACATTCTTTGTTTGTTCAAGAGTTTTAATCAACCATAGAAGGATTATTCTTGAATTCTTTTTTCTTTTTTTTTATTTACACAACAGGTCATAATAATCTACCTTTTGAAATTTTTCATTGATCCTTTTGAGTCCTATTTATTTTAATTGTCCCCTTTGGCAGTGGCCGATCTCGGCATTTCCTTGGGACCCGGTTTGAAAGTCAAACCTGAATAATTAGAAATGAGATTTTCTCTTTCATAGAAAGATAAAGGAAACTTAAAAGGACTTTTTAAAGGATTAAAAAAAAGGATATTTCTAAAAAGTAACTTTTTATAGATTCACTGTTAAAAAAAAAATATTTTATAAATTTTCTCAGTTTATTTGTTTTTCAAGTTTGAAAAAAAAATGAGTCTGTTTTGAGCATAACTTAAAAAATGCAATTAAATTCAACAGCTAAAATTTGTTTTTATATCAAATCATATATTTCTATCAAAGTTTTGATCAAATCCGTTTATGCGAATTCCGTCTGTCTGTCCTTGTGCACGTGAACAAAATAATTCAAAAACGAAAAAGAGAAGAACCAAAAAGTGATGTCATTTGATAATCTTTTATCACCAGGACTATAGACATGCGTCAAAGTTTAAACGGTATTTGTTGACGAGTTGTCTGTTTATCTATCTATTGTGGTAATTGAATCTGTCTCTACGCCATGTTAATTAGATATCTATCTATCTATCATGTTAATGAGATAAATTAACATGATCGTAAATCGTGGTGAGATTAGATAAATGAAAATTGATACGTAATGATAGTCAGATTGAAAAGTTTATACGAAATTCTGAAATAAATTCAGTAAGAGATGAGTTATGAAGTGAATATTCAGGAGAATACTCAATTTTGTTCAAGTCGGTCAGTAAGATTGGAACGGTGATTGGTGGATATTGGGGAAGTATGCGAGATGTCGAGGGAGCATACAATCGCTTTGTTGTTGTTGCATTAACAGCAACAATAACAAAACGATTGTATTCTGCCTCCTCTAAAATGAGTATAACGATCCATAAACAAATAATTCTTCTCAATTAATTGGTGAAACAGCAATTAAACTAAAATTAATTAGAATCAATTAATAGCGAGATGTCGAGGGAGAATACAATCGCTTTGTTGTTGTTGCATTAACAGCAACAATAACAAAACGATTGTATTCTGCCTCCTCTAAAATGAGTATAACGGTCCATAAACAAATAATTATTCTCAATTGATTGGTGAAACAGCAACTAAACTAAAATTAATTAGAATCAATTAATAGCGAGATGTCGAGGGAGAATACAATCGCTTTGTTGTTGTTGCATTAACAGCAACAATAACAAAGCGATTGTATTCTGCCTCCTCTAAAATGAGTATAACGATCCATAAACAAATAATTATTCTCGATTGGTGAAACAGCAACTAAACTAAAATTAATTAGAATCAATTAATAGCAAATTAAAGTCTAAAGAACATAATTTAATATGAAAAATTTTAATTCACTTTAAATAATTTTGTTTATGGGAAATTAACTACGCTGTGTTGAATACGTTGTCACAACACAACGTAAATCAGATGTGTTTCAGAGAATGTATGAATTTTATGTTTACGGATGACATATAAACGTGAAACGTTTATATTCAACATGGAAAAATCCACAATTTTCATTAAACTAAGTTATTTTTCATGCTGATTTTTTTTTTAATTATTTCCAAAACATGCATTTTCTTTCAAAATCAGATTAAAAAATTTTGGATGGCATATACTAATTGATAATACCTATCAAATAATTCATTCTCTAAGTTAATAAAATATAATACATATCTAGCTCAATTTAACAAAAAAAAAAAAAAAAAAAAAAAAAAAAACGATGGTTGATCCCTTCAGGTCCTCAAAATCTCATATACTTAAGCTTTTAAATATCCCAATGCTAAACTGAAATGGTTTCTCAGAAGCATTTAAAGAAATGAAATTACAATATTCATCGCGAACGAAATTTAGTAGTTAAAATTTAAGAAACATTGATTGGATCTTTTGGGCCATAGTAAGCCTAATTGGGCCAAATAGTAATAATATAAAAAGGTTTTGGGGGGCCAAAAAAAACATCTGACGCATAATAGAAGATTGGAAATGGAACTTTTAGAATGGCGTGAATGATATTATTATAGCTGTTGGTCAATATGATAGCCATGGACACCTCTGCACAGTCTACAAAGACTAAAAATTATTCCTAAACAGGCTAGAAGGTATAGATTATATCACTGATATAGGTTTAAACCTATATAAATATGAATTCTAAATAGATTTATGGCAACATGAACTCATTAAACTAATAATACACTTTTTATTTTTAAATATATTTATTAACTAATAATTTTTATCATTAATTTATTATTAATAACTCATTAAACTAATATGTTTTTTATTATTAATGTGGAACTTTGGGGAATTTAAAATTGCCTCAAACACTGTCCCCATTCTCAATAGAAAAATATAAGATACGTTTCTTCTTTCTTCTTACGTATGCTTCAAAACGGGATGCTTGTTTAAAAAAATAAGATGCGTACTTATTTCTGGTAATTTCTCTGAATAAATATTATTCGCAACATCTTTCACTCCAATTTAACATCATTAAAATTTAACATGTAATGTTATTAGGCTGGTATGCCACTGAAAATTTTATGTTGCGATGATGAGTAACAAAAAAAATAATATTTTATTTAAGAAATTAAACATCGTGGTGTGATGCGCCTGTCTCCATTTTATTTTATAAATTTATTCTTAACTAGCCGCCTTTGGCGACCAGCCGGTTCGCCAGTATTAATGCTGACTAAAATTTCCAATTAAATATTTTATGTAACTTGGTCTCTTAATAGCTTTTTAAGCTTCTATTAAGCTTAATATTTTTAAGCTTCAGATTTTGATAGTTATATAATCCAGACATGCTATTATGTAGGCCTTAAAGTTCTGTGCGTTGTACTACCTGTCTCGCTCTCTAATTTTCTGTCATCACCCATAAAATTTCTACTTTAAATTAAAGTGTAAATGTTAAATTGCAATTCATAAAAAAATAAAAAAAATAAAAATATTTTTTGCTGAAACCAACAATGTCTTTTTTTTAATAAGAAAATTGAAAGCAGAGTCATTCGTCATTGAAGTTGTATGTGTACTGCAGAATAATTATCATAATTTATGTAATTTATTAAAGAAATATATATAATATATTAAATAAATATTCAACAAAAATTTCTCTGATTCATCGTAAAATTCAATTATTAGTTTTACTTTCAAAATATTTAAACGATGTAAATCAAAATATTTTATTTTATTTCAGTCAATAACTATACTTATGAAAAAATTACACCGGTGTCCTGGCATATGGGGTAGCGCATCTTCCCCGTGATCTCGGCGCCCTGGGTTCGAGTCCCGGTTCGGGTATGGTTCTTCAGCTGTTCTATCTGTGAGATGCGTGAATGTACCCCCACCCCCCTGCAAAAAGGGGTTGATCAAACGAAAGTGATGCGTGAGTTGCTAAAACGTACTCTTGGCCCTAGTTGGCGCTACTAAAATAAGAGACGCTCCCTTGGCTTAAAATCACTGACTTCGTCAGCGAGCTTGTTCATGGCAAGTGCCACTATAAACAACAATGAAAAAATTACGAGGTTTAAAGTTTACGCAGCCCTTTGGTACTAAGATATCATATTCTGCGAAATACTCATGACAATTCAACTTTTAAAGAAATAAATAAACGTTTCTATCTTCTGCGATCAAATCTGATTTATTTATGAAGTTTCTATATATCAATTTTAAAACAATCAACATTTTCATAATCATGGTGAAACCTGGCAGAAGATTGGTATATCTCCTTTGGGACGGTAACTGAAGTGGTCAAAAGTCGCCAGTTTTTATAGAAGAGGGATATACAAATTTCATAAATTAGCCAGTTTTAGTGATTGATTTAGTTCATTGGAGTTCAACGATTTCTATTTAAAATGTTGGTGTCTCAGGAATATTTTGTTAAATATGATTCAAAGGGCAGAGTACCTATGTAAAAATTTAAAATTCGTAATTCATCGAATCATTCATGAACTCAAATTACATAAAATATTATTATTTAGTTCATTTAGACCATTTTGTTAACAGATGTATGCCTCAAATTAGCTGATGGGCGCTGATTAGGGTGAATATCCTATATACAGGGTGTTTATAAAGTCCCGGACCCATTTTGATGTTTAATAACTCATAAAATAATAAAGATAGATTTAAATTAATAACATAAATGGTTGAATAGACTCAAAAAGTTTCATGACCCTTGTCAATGAACTTCCACGTGTGCCCACTTCGTCGCACGGAGAATATCAAGTCGATAGTCAATTTCACGCCAGGTAGCGACAAGCATGTCGGCATCCACAGAGCCATTTGCGCACATTATGGCGATTAACAATTCCAGAAACATAAAAGGATGCTTCATCGGAGAACATTATGTTCTTCAGAAAATCAGCAGCATCTTCTATCCTCCTTAGCATATCTGTTGCAAAGGCCACTCCTAGGCCTATCGTTCGGTTCCAAAACTTGAACAATTTGAACTTTGTATGCATGCAGTCTTAATTTTTTTCTTAATAACCTTGTACACCGTCGAAATTGGCATATCCAATTCTGTTGCTGCTGATCTCACAGATATTCTAGGATTGTGTAAAAATGTCTCTTTGACACGCTCCACATCAAAATCACTTGTGCAAGGACGTCCGGAACGTTTCTTATCTTCGATACTTCCAATTTCTAGAAAATTCTTTTTCCACCACAAGATGCTGTTTTTGGATGGAGGATCTTTTTGGTAAATTCTTCTGAAATTTCTCTGTGCTTGCACTGTCGATTTCATTTCTATGAACCACCATAAAATCTGTGCTTTCTCTTGTGGTGTATGCATTCTCCTTAATATCCGCTCGAATAAAACATCACATACAAAAGTACTACATAAAACAAACACATCAAAAATAAACATAATATTGCAATAGTTGCCAAAAACAAAAGAGAGAAAAATGCAATTAATAAGCAGACAATATTTAGAAAAGTACAGATATTTAGACTGGAAAAAGAAATTATCTGAAATTAACCACATGTGCAGACGATATTTACAAACGTAAAAATATTCAAACCTGAAAAGGAAAATATATGAGTTATTCCATCAATAAATGCCATAAGTTTGTTTACATCTTTATTATTTTACGAGTTATTAAACATCAAAATGGGTCCGGGACTTTATAAACACCCTGTATATTAAACTGTGTTTGCCTTAAATTAAACTGTTTTATTGAATTAATAATAGATATTATAAAACATCATAGATTTCCACCTTTTACTTTTTAGAAAATATATTTCAAATTTTTTTCACTTCATATAGACACGTAAATTAGACTTTTATATATTGAATTTATAATAATAGTTGATTAATTTATTAATTTTAACTTCTGCCAATATGATGGCAACAAATTAATAAAAGCTCATTTTTTTTCCATTGACGTATTCGCGCAGATTCAATTTATTTTTAATTAATTAAAATTCTAATTAAAAATTCAAAAAATCGCTCTGAGATGCACATACCCGGTACCCAAGGTATATACATGCCATATTTGGTAATTGTAGGTCAAACGGTGTGGCCTGTAGAGCGCCAACACACACACACACACATTGAGCTTTATTATTAAATTATGGCAATGATAATGCACACAAACAAAAACAAAATGTATTTAAAAGCTACGAAACGCGCATGCGCATAAACACGATAAACTAAAATAATGAAATTATTTTTGTAAAATAAACTTAAAAATCGCTTTAAAAATTTCATTAAAACGTTGAAAAAATTGCACAGAAATAAAATTAGTGTGATTAAAAAGCTAATTATTTATTTATTTTTTTATTTTATTTTAAAATGGTGTATAAACAAGTTTTTATTCAATAGCATATTCCGAGGGAAAACCAAGATTTTGATCAATTCTAATTAAAACTATAATCAAAATTATGAAATTCCTTTCTTTAGTTGAAATCAATTAATAAAAAAATAATTATACGATACATTTGAAGATTTAGCTTCAAAGGTTTGTCTTATAGAGCGTTTTAAAGGATTTCTGCAACATAAATATCTGATCGAACAGCTGTAATCCACCGATACTATTAAACCTTGAGGATTATCATCTTAATAACTTCTAATCTGAAAGTGATACTTCACAAAGTTCGATGAACTTTAGCTAAAATAAAAAATAAATAAAAATCGTCAGATAATCAAGAAAAATCTCTAAATCTGGATTCTACATTACTCGACTTTTCAATAGAAGGTAGGAATAAAGAAAGTAACCGAAGTATTTGTATTTGTTCTCTAAATAAAAAAAGAAAAAAAATTCTTTCCGTGACTGCATTCAAGTTCAGAAGGATAGTGTGTATAAAAGGACATCATTATAAACTAGAAAATGCTAAACCCAAAGAACTCAGCGAACACTTAATCTTTCGGCGGCAACTTTAAAAGACCCAGGTTTCAGCAACGCTTTCATTCAGCCAGACCAAATGCTGTAAAAGAGAGTGAGTTAGTAGGAGGATCCTTTGAATGACGCATATTTGTCTAGGGATTATGCAAGTACCAGCTGGGAGCTCTGTGAAACGAGTGCATTGTCAAGGATGTTTGGAATAGTCGAGTCCTCTGCTGGGGTGGTTCTTGTTGGAACTGTATTTTAAAAACAACTAGGGTTTTCAATTTTCCAGAAGCTAAAGAAGGATAAGCTGTGCTGATTTTTTCGATCCTTCTTTCTTTCGTTTTATTCTTTTTCTTTTAAATCTTTTCGGTCCTTGGCATTCGATGTTGCCAAGTAGCACCATTGAAATAATTTGTTTTCTGTTCCTAATTTTCGCCAGAGAGAGTTTTTTTTTATATGCTTAGAGGGTATCAAGATCTAGCTTTAAATGATTAATAAATGAATAATTTTAACTGGTTAGTCGCGAAACAATAGATTAATTACAAATAATTAAAAAAAAACTTTAACTATTTAACATTTCTATGCTGTATTTTTTTTATTATTTTTTCATTGACAATTTATAATTTGATGGGAAATGATTAAATTAAAAAATAATGTCAAGCATTTCATCTTCATGTTAAATGTTAGACGCCTCGGATCAGCTAGAACAGTTCTACATTTCTATTAATTGTCTTTAAGTTGCGGATCCTAAATTGTCTGGAATTTCACAGTATGATAATTAGTTACAGTTAAATAAGTAAACAGTTTCTACGAAAAAGTGTAATTAGATTTTGTTTTTTAAAAAGTTAGTTACAATTCTTACTTATAAATAAACTACCTGGATTTTTTTTAGAGAGAAAATATTTAGATACGAATCAAACACTAATTACATATGAATATTTTTCAATCTTACTTCATCTCACATCCATCAGCGCCATCTCATAAAATTTTGAGGCACCAGTAGCTTATCATCCTACGGCAACAATGCAAGTACCACAAAAATTTACGAGATGGCGCTATATGATATTGTCTGCATGATCAGAGAGAAAAAGGCTGCGATAGTTAGTCATAAAAAAATGTTTTTATTTTGTGTGTGCGTGTGTATGCAAAATCGTATTTCATTGGGAAAGTCACCTATATAGTTAAAAAGCAAAACTTTATCGAAATATAAAATTTGATCCAATTCGTTCGAATCGTTTCCTAGTTACACGAAATAAATAAATTTATATATATAAAAGAATTGCTCGTTTAAAGTTATAAGATAAGTATGAATAAGTGTATTCTTCTTTCCAACTTTCGCTGTACCTATACTATAATAATAATTCCTAGATAAACTGGAACAGTGCTAAATTTTTACTCCGTCTTTCTTTAAAAAAATGATCCCAGAATGGGGGGAAAAAACATTCTTTGAATATAAATTAAATGTTCAGAAATAACGACCACATTTTTATTAATAAATATTTTGTACATAGTAAGTAAAACAGTCATTAGATTTAATTTTTTGACGAGAAGTTTCTGTGACAGATATCTTTGGAAGATGGAGTAAAATATATTCTTCGATTGTGTTCACCACAATTTTTTTCTATGCATTTTGATATAGTGAAGTAAAATTTATGTTTGAATATTAAAATTAATATAATTTGAAATCAAATGCAAGCTTTGTGTTATAAGGAAGTGAATATTAATCAGCAACAATTATTATCATTATTTTATTTTCAATTAAAGAGAAAACGTGAAATAGGAAATAGGAGGGTTGTGGCTAGCTCTGCCTATGGAGATCTTATATTTTTTATGATCTCTTAAACGTTGAGGAAGAATTTGCAAGAAAGACAATTCACTTTCTCTTCTATTCACTTTCTTTAAAAAAAATCTTACTGTGAAAACAAAACTCTTCGATATTAATAAAACCGAGTTAATGGAGTTATTATTTCATATAATTTTCTTTTATCAAAATAAATAGGCGAATTAAATGAAGAACTAATTTCTTTGATTCCATCTATGTGATGCAATAGACTTGGAACTAAAATAAGTAGAAATTTAGATATTTTCGAATATTACTTGTGAGAAAAAGCCCAATTTCTTAAATATTAAGAAGTCGGACCGAAAACGTATTGCCAAGCAAAGCAACGAGACCCTGTTCTTTAGACTTTTATGTTTTGGGTTCAATACAAACAGAAGAGAATCTAGAATGCGTTTTAAGCTTCTTTTCTTTGATCGATTGACTTCAAAATTTAATGCAAATTTGTGGTGCCAATATCACATACGAAATCATTCATAACAGCCATTGCATATTCAGTGATTATGTTCGCACAAAATAATATGAAGAAACTGATACGCAATCAATCTATTGGTGGACATAGAATAAAATTTTAATTTAGATGAATAACGAGGTTGAACCAATGATATATCAAATCGAACATGTTACGTTTTTAAGCGCATGGATGGACAAACTTCACAAAAACGAGTTGCGGGTATACATTTTGAATAAAGGAGCAATATTAAATTTTATTTAAAATAATATTATATTTCATTTATCACAATCACGGATAAGCATAATTCCAAAAATTGTTTTTTCAAACTCAAAATGCTCTAAAACGTATAGATTCGTTCAGATGTCGAAGTCAGTTTTTGCCGATTATAACGTTGATGGGGTTTTTTTTTTTTTTTTTTTTTTTTTTCCTTTCCGGTGTACACACAAAAAACAAAGCGAAAATTTTCATATTTTTAAATCTAAAAGATATAAGTTTCTAAACAGTTACAAATAAAAAATTATAAGAAATAATCAAGATTTCTAAATTCTATTAAATACATAAATTATTGTTTGTAATTGAATTAGGGGGTTACACCTCCTGCTCTCTCCGTCCATTTCCCAAGAATTACATTCTGATTCTCTTGGGATCACTACGTGATCACAGCTTACTTTCCTCGATCGCCATATCATTATCCATTTCTATTAATAATTAGAAATTATAAATACATTCATTATTAAAAATAAATTTTAGTTATTTCAAATTGCATGAAATGCTCTTATTTATTTTACATCAATTATTAAAATCTAAATCATCAGTTTCTAAAATTAAAATCTTCTGATAACAGATTTCAAATTAATATATAGCTTTTCGCCAAATACGTCAATATTGTATCAATCGGCCAAAAATTTGCCAAAAGTCAGCCATCTTTTATGGTTACCAAAAATGGAAACAAACGGTTTTTAGGGTTACAATAAAAAAGTGTCATTGTATTTGGCTAGAAATCACCTAAAATAATTCAATTTTAAATAATTATACTTTAGATCGTAGATAAATTTTCAGTGCAGCCTTGACTTTTTTTTTTTTTTTTTCCTGATTTAATGAAATGTATTCCGTCAAAATTTGTCGAAATAATATTAATAACATCGAAATAATTACGGGAGACGGCGAGTCCTAATAATATCAATTTAATCATGTCACTGAACTTTGATGAATACAAAGCTTAACAAATTATTTGTACCATATTATTTAAAATTATATTTGAACCAAAATGATAGAGCATTCTAAATGTTTAGGTATAATCCGAAGTGGCGAAATTAATTGGCGACGCTTCTGTAATTCGGAAATTTCGTTCGCATAAATTGAGACGTATACCCTTCTTTCATTCATTCCGATTGTATCTTTTTATGAATGACTCTTCAGTACTTTCATTTCCCCTTAATTCTCATTTACGACGATTTTGATTTATTATAGAAACTGCTCGATTTACTTCGATTATTTACATATTATCCAAGCTGTTGCCAAATGACGATTAACAAATTCAACCTGATTTTTCCGTCCATATAAGCCCTTTATATAGAGAGAATTTCATTTAATTACCATAATCAATACTGTTTTTTCTTATTTATTTCTAACGGCAGTTAACATTAGTTGTTGTTTTTTATCACAGATATGTATTTTCTGACGAAAGAATAATGATTAAGAAAAACAGACCTGTAAGATGTCAATAAAAAATCACTCGTAGACAACTGATAATCGAAATTTTTCTTAGCTAATTAAAAAAAAATGATATCCATAGATATGTCTTAATTTTGTAAGCAGTAAAATCATTTTATACAGAATTATATTTTATTTTTTAAACTTCTATTTCTTAAATTATGTTTACGATTCAGCATAGAATCATCTTAACAAAACTTTAGTGTTATAAAACGCTTGAGAGAAAGATTTCCAATAAAATATTTGGATTTCAATAAAATAATTTTAAAAAAACGGGACGGGTTTTTTACTAAAATTATCAAATTTGTATTCTAAATTTGATTTCTATTTTTTTATTGTAATTGATAGATTAAATATCTAATTTTCATAAATATGGGATTACCAGGAATTCCATTATTGTTTTCTTATAAAATTTAATCCACAAATTTAGAAGGTTGTTTTATTCATTTCTAAAGTGATAAAGGTTTAGAAATTATATATAACTAGGAAAAAAATTGAGAACTTTTAAATAATTTAAAATAAATTTTTATAAATTTATTGCTGCATGTAAAGAAAAAGGAAATTGAAACCACCTTTTTAAGGAATACCACATTTTATTCAACAAATTTTTTTCATGTTATTCAAAGCAGTTGGAGTGCTTTTCATTTTTAAACAGATATAAAACCTGCATTCGGTTCATAAGCTGAAAATGTTTAGATAATAAAAATAAAAAATAAAAAATTTAAAAAAAAAGGATGAAAGAAAGGAAGGAAGGGAGAAAAAAAAAAGAAAGAATGAATGAAATGATGCGAACAATATTTGCTAAAAAAATGAAGTAAAATGAACATCTAGTATTTTTTTTTTCTTTCATTTATTGTGTGACAAGTATAATCAGCAACAATTCGTATCAGCAATACTGAGAAGTTACAGGATGTAACACCACATTCAGTTTAGGATTTGTACTCCAATTTGTATGTTATTCTCATGCATAAATAATAATACATATTCTTTTAACATAATTCAATTCTAACATTCTGTTTTAACATAATTCTATTCTAATTGCTAATAAATAACTAAGCAGTAATTTTAATATGGAGTCAATATACCAATTTTTATGTTATTCTCATGCATCAATAATAATACATATTCTTTCAACAAAAACATAACTTTTTTTTATAGCTCTAAAGGAGAAAATTGAGGAAAGCGAATACGGCGAAGAAGATGAAAACCAAAAATTATGTTCTTAGAACTATTGGCTCTTATCACAGTATATCACACACATATCACATCGATAATATATCATATATCACACACATATCACATCGATAATGGGGTTGTTTTAAGCTCTCTAAATACTATCGGCTTGAATTGCTATTGGTCTTAAAAAACAATATTTAAAACAATTCGTCATCAAACGCAACAATATCTCTGGAATCCTTTTCTTGAAAGGCAACTGACGGTATCGACGAATCATTAAGTAATATTTTCTGAGGAGAAATCTTGAGGCGAATTCCATTGAAAACTTCACCGTCTTTTTCATCCAATGCTCGGCGAGCCTCGTTTTCATATTCGAATGTTACAAAAGCGTACGGATTTTTAGATGAAGATGAAGCAGGATTTAGAGAAGATAAGTAAATCTTCTCAATTCTGCCTACGCCTCGAAAAATAGTTCGAAAATCTTGCATTGTAAGGTTGCCTCTGTAAGAAACATGAATCGTGCGCTTTTCTCGGCTTTTAAAATCGTATTTGTTACTTTTTGCCTCGGCTGCTGATATTTCCGACCAGGCGGTATTCCGTTTTTTCGCCAGCTCCACGCCCAGTTGCTTTCCTTCGATAATAGAGTTGTTCAAGTTGTTCACAGCAAAAAGAGCGTTTTCAGATTTTCTGTAAGTGATGACGGCACTTTGGGCGTTATGATGCACTCTCATTTTCCATATTTCACCAGCGCAGTCGAATACCTTGTGTAGAAGTTCGGAAGTAAGATGTTGGCCTCGAACAATAACAGACCTTGGTTGTGCTTCAGATTCAGGGGTGTATTCTCCTTTAGCGCACCTAAAATATAAAAATAATTATCAATAATAATGTCTGATAAACTTTGGGCCGCAGTGGCCTGGTGGTAAGGTCTCGGCGTCGGAACCGAGATTCGAGGCCCGAACCCGCTGAAGAACCATCGTGTAAGCGGGTCTGGTACACTTAAATCAGACGAGGCCAAACGTCCTTCAGCTGATGTGGTGTAGAAGTTTAGAGAGTGGGTGCCAGCTCAGGTGTCGTTCTCGCTATCTGACGTTCAGAATTACGAGGTTCGTTCCAAAATAGTTCTAGTGTTGCTTTAAAACGGGACGTTAATACAACCAAACCAAAGCCTGATAAACTTTTTAAGATTAACGCATAGAAAACAAAGGGTTTTGCCTTCTCCTTTCAATTAAATAAATTATTAAAAAATAAATTATGAATAATGCTAAAAAATTAAATGAAGAAAAGTATAGGTGTTAAAAGTAATTGACTTTATGGCCAAAAGATCCCAAAAGAACTGGATTTTCTCAAAATAGAATCTTTTATACATTATTTCTATTCCAAAATCTCTGTTTCTCAACTTGTATAAAATCTATGGCATTGAATAAGGCATCAATGATTATTATTTTTTACCGATTTCAGCGATAGCCGATAAAAGATACTTCTTTTATTATATTTAAGTCACTGATTGTTTATAATTTTAGTTGGAAGAATATTGGAATAATGTCAAACGATGCCAATTAAATTATGCCAGTAATATCAAAGATTTTATTAACGCAGCCATATTAATCTGTGCATTTTTCTTGTTGTTATTATCATTTTTTGTTATACGTAATTAAAAAAGTAAATTCATACACATTTTACAACTATTATTAAGTTATTAATGGATACGAATTTTGCAGACTTCTGACATTATATATTTATAATGCTTGTTTAAAATTTGTTTTTAAAAAATAAATCGCAGACCTCCAGCATCAATGACAGTAAAAGTATAACAGGCGGGCCTGTGAATACGAGAGCACATCGACTAGACACGCCTTCTCATTTTTATTTAGTTGCATACTTTCAGTTTAACGACTGCGCGAATTACTCAGCCATTGCGATCTTTTTATGGTATTTTGAAAATAAGTACTAATGATAAAATCCATCGTATTTCATAGGGAAAAAGAAGAAGAAAAAAAAACCTTCATTTGGTTATTTTCATAAACATTATGGATGCGCAGCTCTCTGGCACTATTTTTTTGACAACCAAACAAGGGATTAAATTTTCTTTAGAAATCAAAATTTGAATATGTGAGATTTCAAAAAAAATGAATTAAAGAGGATAAAAAATAATTAACAAAGATGCTGTTTAATAAAAATTCCGGACTGAAATTTAATTTTCTTCAAGGTGCGCCTAATTGCAACTTAAATTTTTATAAATACCATCCAGGTTTCATACCATGAATACTTTTTTCAGATCTATAAATACTATTTTCCAGACATACTAAGTAAGGAAATTTGGAGAAGGAGATGCCGGCTCGGGTTTCAACCTCGTCATCCAACTACGGTGCAATAGTTAAATTTGAATCCAGACTTCATGAACTTATTAATTTGGAAAAAAGTTTGGGAGCATTCTATCCTGCACTTTCGCTTATCCTTCCACTTAAAGATATGACAAAAAATTATATTTAAAAAATCCTTTCAGCAAGCTGGATTCCTTTAAATCAAAATTAATACTTTCAAATTATTTTCAATCCTTAGAAAAGAACTATGAAATATAGTACACTGACGAAAAGATAAATAATAATTATTCTTATCCCAATTTGCAATATTTGCAACACAAATAATACGAAGATAATATATATATATATATATATATATATATATATATATATATATATATATATATATATATATATATATATATATATATATATATATATGTTTGTCTTAAAATTCAAAATATATTTTACTAAAAAATATATTTTGAATATATATTACTAAAATATATTTTATATTTATAAAACTTTTATGTTTTTAAATATAAAATATATGCAAATATGCAAATGCAAATGCAAAACGATTGTATTAGGCAGTAAGAACAATAAATTTATCGTCTGCATTTTAAACATATTTCCAGAAATTAATTATCATTTGCAATTATTCTGCTTTCAATTAAATGCAAAGAATAATGTATTCTGATAAAAAAATAGCTTCTAAAAGCACAAAAGTATAATCGTTTAATTTATTAGAAATTTGTTTGTTATTTCATTTCACTACTAATTATTATTTTCAATGATCAATTCATATATGTTTGTTAAGAATAATTGTAGCATTCATCTTTAAATGAAACCATTACTTTGATACTATGAATGTGAATGTATATAAAACTGCAAAAATAAATTACCCTTATTTGATACATTTGACTGTGAATTCCAGTTAAGAGTTTTAATTCATATATCAGTAACCTTGATACCCCCAATAAAAATGAAATTCATCATTAAAATTTATGTTATGGTTAAATAATTGTTAATACAAAAGAAACACACTTGTTTTATAGAAAATGCTTTGAAAATTATATCAAAAATTGTGTGGCAAATGCAATGTTAGTTACTATGAGAGGATGCAGTCATGTAATAGCATCACTATGCATACTATCATGCAGCAGTTATAAGAAACTTCTTATTTTTCTCAAAGTTATAGGAAAAGTAATCGCCCCCGGGTGGGCTCGAACCACCAACCTTTCGGTTAACAGCCGAACGCGCTAGCCGATTGCGCCACGGAGGCTCCATTCGGTTGTATTAATTTGCCATAGCATAAATATTTTTGCCATAGCATAGATTCAAGTAATCAAATTTTAAAAAAGAAAAACTAGAATTAAAAGGTGTTTAGGGAAAGTTATTTTATAAAATCTTTACAAAAATGTATTTATTTCCCTAATAAAATCTCAAATTCTTGTTGTCTTATAATATTATTATCCATCAAGAAGTTAATCATTGCTTTCACGTTATCATAATATATCATTCATATAGACCGCCTTTTCACTATAAAGTTTCACTAACGTAACAAACTTTTTGCTTATTTATAATCGAAAGTAATCTCTGCTCTTGTCAAGCATCGGATAAAAACTTTCTTGGCAAAAAATTATTATTATAAATTTTGCGGAAAAATCGAACTCGGATTATTTGCAAAAACTACCATTCATCCAGAAATGTAATTTAAATGCCACTTTTTTTAGATTATATTTTAAAAATGGCAACGTTGAAATACAATTGAACTCATTACATTTTGATGCAGATCATGTGGTTTTTGATAAATTATTACCGGCGGCAATAAGCAGGAAATCATTCTATTTTATTCTTAATAGATAAATGGATAAATTTCTATTAACGAGCGATTTCTAGTCTTGTGATGCGAAGAATAATGTTAACAAATGTATGGGAAGTATAATGTAAATAAATCGGAAGATAATCATTCAATTCACTAATGCAACAACTAAAAACATTTGAAACATTATATTTCCTATTGATATAAAATTTAAATCCTATTAATAAGATAAAAATGCTTTTTATTAAAAGTTTAATTCACATAACTTCAACAATCATTCTTGTAAACACTGCAATGCATTCAACCTAACAATGCACTGTTTTGCGCTGAACTGTAACGTACTTCTTTTTTCCAGAAAAGCACTGAAACCAAGCATTTTAAACTTGGCACACTTAGCGGATTCTGAAGTTCATGGTAATAAAAAGCATACATTAATAAAAAAAAATTTAAAAAAAGAAGAAGAAATGTGAGTGATAATGAAAAGTTAAAGTTTTCATAAAGCATGGCATAATGTAAAGTTATTTTTAAACCGATATTTGATAGAATGTTGCCATTCTTCAAAAGAGTTTCTAATGTTTCTTCCCAAACAGACTTTTGGAAGTATTTGACTTCCAAAAATACAAAACAGCCATTTAGTATTTAAATAAAGCTTTGGCGAGCTTTATTTAAAGACGACGGCGTCTTCGTGCTATGAAAGATTATAGTAAAATATCCTAGCGAATTTTTTAATTTAGGTTTTATTAATTTATCAAAATTTAATCAATAATTGAATATTTTCATACGATTTTGAGCAAAGGTAAAATTGATATAACAAATACTAATAACTTATGGGGAAAATTAACTACCAGCAATTTTTAAAAATCGTTTGGTTAATAGATATTCTAATTTTAACTAAAAAACGTTTCAGATAATAAAGAGATTTTGCGTATTATAATACTTTATATAAAAGTAGTTTTTGTATTAAAAATATTATACGTGAAAGAATTTCAATCCGGATAAAACTGGGTATATCAGATAGAAGAGAATAATTTTTGAAATGAAAATTTCTTAATAGTTCATCTATTGTTATACATCCAAATTGTTGTAGGCCGAACAATAGATGGCGCGCAGCTCAATTTGAATCTTCAATGTGACAAAAAACTTCCGATAATCGTAAACAAGCACGTATCCCAGTTAGCAATATTATGCTAAGTAGAAGATCAAAATTGAAAATAATACGAAATGACACTATCTGAGATATATTAAAATTCTAACAGTTTTCCATTCTCATTTAGAAAAATTAGCAGCATCGAGTCCTCAATCGGGGCCTCCAAGAAAGCAATAAAATCGTTAGAATTTTTTATATTGATACTTGAAGCACATCCATTAACAGGGCAACAGTATAAATTGCCTTAATTAACAACAGCATAACAGCCCCACTCTGGTTGAAGGTCTGAGATTTTTTACCGTCCAGAGATAGATTTAATGTTATCTTGAATCACTTTTCTGTTCCTGGAAAATAGCACTATTTTGATTAAATAGTGGTCCTGAGTATTGAAGAAAAGCAATTCAAAGACAATCGACGCCAGCAAATGAAAAATTCTTAAAGAATTTTTGAAAAAACTTACGACAATGTTTCTGGGCTGCAATCTTTACATTGCTCAGATCAAAACTGATGCCAATTTTAAAATTGAACAAAACTGATTTTGAAGGAAAATCAACCTTATATTATACTATATTAAGAACGAGTTGATAAAAGACAGAATTTATCAGTTGTTAACCAATTGGAGCAATTCTTTTTTTGAGGGGGGACAGATGATATTAAAATGATTCTTTCCTTTAAAGTGGGAAAATAGTAAAATGCAAATATTATCCGATATCAACTGACTTCGTTTTTCACGTTCGTTTATCCATTTTAATTACATTGTTCGTTTCGTTTTTATTTACATTACGTTCGTTTACCCATTTTAATTACATTTATTTCCTTATCTCACGCATGGATGAAAGAGTGGGATACAATGGTTGTTAAATTATTTAAGTTTAATAAAACAGAATAGTATTGCAAAACTTCATTTCTCGCAATATAAGTTAAAGACATGTAAAAAATTCTGTATTATTCAATGCAAATGGCAAATTCTATGAGAAGGGTATTGCTGAAGTTTTCTAGAAGTTGAAGAATATCATTAAATATTTTCAATCGTTTATTGCTGCAATATTTTGAAATCATTTATGTAATGTCTGCATAGTACACATTGAGTCAAAAATTTAAGTTTAAATGACATATATGAAAATATAATTCGCTTTCAACAATTTATATGTTATGAAAATATTTAAAAAGATATTTGCAGGGACATATCAGCTGACATGAAATATAAAACTAAATAAATATATATTTTTTTAATTTACCTTTTTTGTCCAATATGTATTTCTCCATTTTGCCTGAAAGCTTTCTTAAAATCTTTGGTAGATTTTCCAGCACAACTTGTCCTTTTTTTACTTCCGTTTGCTTTCAAGATTTGAATTGCAGTCTTCTTTAAATCCTCTTGCGTGCATTTTTTCGGGGTGTCTACAGCAATAAGCAATTTAGGTGAATTTGTCGCTAAATCATGTGAATGAAGTAAACTTACCTTCATTTTAAGCTTTCTTAAAATATCATATTTTGATTTTAAGCTCCTCTCTTCATTTGTAAGCTCTTTAGGAAATTCTAGCATATATTTTTTATTCATCTCCAGTTATAAATCACCCAATTCTTCTTGAAAGATAGTCTGATCTGTAGCTATAAAGATCGTACCATATTGAAAAGAATATTTTGTACATGTAAATTATAAATTTTTAAACTTTTTTATTACAGTATTGTTTAGATAAATCATATTAATTATTTTATATTTATAAAAAAAAACTAATAAATCGTTTTCCAACGTGCAATAGTTTACAAAAGAAATAATATTTTATCTAATTTCTTGTTCTAATTTTGTATTTTTATTTGTATAACATACATAAGAAAAAAAATTGCTTTTCGTGATTGGCAATAAAATTTTCTACTTTTAAAGTATTGGTACAATATTAATTTTATAGCATTAAGAAACATTTTTATATTATTCCATTAGATGAACTCTAATCACTATAATTAAATTTAAATCTTAGCTTCTTGCCGTTTGTCAGTTTTCGCTAATATTTGGCGAGTTATTTTTTAGATTTGGCGGGGTTTGTCTGGAGCCCAGTTATAATACATAAACACGAGCATTTCTGTCATTTAATTCATATTTGAAAGTTCATTGAAATTTTGAAAATACTAATTTCATATAATCTTTAGCAGTCAATTTGCGCTTCGTAAAAATTAGTTATTTTCTTGTCTATTAAAACTCTAATGCTGTCCTTGTTCTTTGAAACTCCCCTGAGAGGCATTTGGAAATTCAGAATATGATTATATTTAACTTATGGTATTTTAGGACCTTATGATTTTGTCGTTTTTTTTTTCTTGTGCTTGCTGAAGTGCAGGTCTATATATTTCTTAAAAGATACAATTAATTTTATTTTCTAATTAAGACACAATTAAAAAATGAATTTACTCTGTTCATTAAATCTTAATTCGAAATTTATACAATACTTATATCAGCACTTGTGCGATAAATTAATTGCATGCCTTGGCGAGTTTTTGGTTACCCTCTATGCAACTGGCAAACTTTAGGCTTAAACGCATAATTATGGCGAACATAATCAATAGGCTAACATGACGTCTTTGACATTTAATCGTAGTTTCAATAAACATTACATCTTTGACATATTTTTCCTGGTGATTAATTGCTGGCATGCGGTATATGCATATTTCTTAAAGTATCATGACATTTTGTTTGTGTGTATGTGTTTTATATCCTAAATCAGCTTTGCAACTAAAAAGTTCGAAGTAATATTAATTTTTTTGATATTTTTTTCATAGTTCTGTCTCAACAATATAAATATATTAATGGTTTTTTTTAAAAATAAGATAATGGAAAACTAATTAAAACGATATAACATCTATAATTTATAAAATATAACTGTACTAAATGTTTTGAAATATTTTTTTTTCTGTAGAAAATAACTATGTTGCCCTACTTTAACATATTAGTAAAATTTAAGTTAAAATGTGTTATAAATACACTAAAAAACTTAATTATAATAAGCTTCTTCGAATGAAAATTTTTAAAAAATGCTACTTACTTTAAAATATTATTGTTCTATCAATATAGGCAAATGATATAGAAATTCTGCAATATTTCTCTTCAGTATTTTCCAAGGAAGAAAAATCGTTTTACAGCCTAAAGTAATTCATTAAAATCTGAAATAAACATCAGCTGCTGATGGGCAAACGTTGCCAAAATGAAAATTATAAAACATTTGTGATATATATTATTTTTATTTTATTTTCAGAAACTGTTGAAAAAATATTTTCCTACTTTTGAACTTTGATTTTTATTAGATACCATTGATCAGAAATTATTTCGTAGTTAAACTATGGAAAGTTTGAAATATATCTAAAATAAAAATAGGAAGAGAAATTTAAATATATATATATATTTATGACTATTCTTGAAGAAAAATGAAACCACAGACGATTATTTATGCCATTCGTCATTCGTGCATTTGTTTCCGATTACTCTGTTCTGGTCGTTTATATCTAATTTGATATGTTTTTTGAAACAACTAAAAGATTCTAAGAATTCAAAAGGTTTGAAATAGCTTTGAAGAAATTCGATGATATTTGGTAAATTTATTTCAACGATATCATGATAAAAATACAAGAATAAAAAAAATAAAAAAATAAATGTAATCTTAGGTTTTACTTAACTCTTTCACATTCAAATCAGAATTGAGATGAGATTAAATAACTTTAAGAAATAAGTACTTAATAAAATTAATAATAATAAATAACGAAAAACATAAATAATTAATGAGAATTTTAAGTATTAAGATATCTTTATTCGATAAGTCTGATTTGAAAACATTGGATTATCTGCAGGAAACAAAATAATTTATATAATAATTAGATAATTATTGAAAGATAAAGAAAGTGCCGAGTGTCCGAAAGATTTAAAGCCTCAAACATACTTTCTTAATAATTTGTATGTCATGAAATAATTTAACAAAATTCAATAAAATTATTTTAACATAGAATATGTTTAATATATGTGCGAATATTTAGAAAAACATTGCATAAAAGGCGGAAGGGAAGTATATAAGAAATGTAGCGTTACCAAAGAATGTTATTGGTATTTAATATTGATGAAAGAAGACATTTTGTGCCTTACAATTTATATAACCTCCAACTAAATATGCTTTTATTTCTATTCATCTGTGTTCATATTCGTTTATATGAAACATGTATTGAATTTTCCAGTTGAAAAGTGTGATCTTAAAATTTTGATCAATATCATCGTTTTTAAAATCAGCGAAAAATATATTAAGCGGTTTTTTTTTTTCTTTTCTTTGCCATATAATTGAAGATATATATTTGACTGTTCTTGTGGGTATGACATACATTGAAGTCAGAAAATGTCACAAGTTTGATGAATGAAATTTTATCATTTTCCTTTACATATGTACAAGAATTATGGCTGTTCTTGGGGTATTCCAATGCGTATACATACATTGCAAATGAGAAAGCGCAACAAGATGATAGATGAAATTTTTTCAAATGGTATATTTTATTGGTATATTAATGGTGTATTTCAAATGGTGATATATTTTAAACCATCAATTTGAGAGGGGAAAAAAAAAAAACACTTCTTCTTAGAACATTAACTCAAATTCGATTTTTCGATACTGGATTTAAATTTGAACTTAAAAACAGAACATATAATTTTTAAATTTAACTATGAAATATGGGTAATCAAAAATTGATGGAAAATATTAATAAAATGAATATTATAGTGAATTTCAAATGATAAATGTTTCAAATGATAAAAAAATATTTTTTATTTATTGTGGAAATTAGAGTTAAATAGTATAGCACTTAATTGGCGTTGTTGAAGATATCTTTTTTTTTTTTAATCTTAAGATAAGTTTTAATTTTAAGATTTACTGGCATATTTTTTTTAAACTCATACATAATTTTTTTGTCTATCTAATTATTTTATATCTAACTGTGATTAGATATAAAATTATCTAATTATTTTATATCTAATTGCACGTTGTGATATGCGATTTGACTCCAATATTTTATTCCTAGTTTTTATGAAATAAAAACAGAAAATTAAATCATTTAATAACTTTTTTCACTTTAAAATTGGTAATAAACGCCTTTTACAAGCGATTTTGTCAAATATGATGTTTAATTTTTAATAAAGTGTTTATAAATTATAAAAAACTGCATGAGAAACTTTTTTATAACAAAAAGTTGAGAGAAAATATAGAAAAACCCTTCTTTTAGCTATTTATTAGACGCAGTGTTAACGCTGATACAATTATTCTTATTACTTCGATACAATCCATTTAATTTTTTGTATAACATTTAATTCCTTCTCCGTCGCGGAGAATTCAGTTATAATAAATCAAAAAGAGATAAAGTTTCTAAAAAGAAAATGTCTGTTGAGAGATTATTTAAATGCTTTTCAATGTCCATCATGCCTGAAAGATTTATTCAGTCATTTTAGAGCTGACCGCCGTGTTATGTTATTGAACCTTGAACCCATTTAGCATAAACAATTTTCCTCAGACATCAGCGGTCAAAAATAGCCTGCGTGGGAGGATGAGCCAGGTTGTGAAAGTTAAATTCCATCAGAGCTAACCTTAAGGTCAGAAGCTGACGAAATTTTTTGAACTTCAATGCTTTCACCTTCGATGACCATCTGCTTGATGCTGGTGGTGGGAATTAAAAATAAATATAAATGTATAAAGGTTTCACTGCTTTTCACCAAACAGCTCCACAATTTTTCCCCGATTGTTATAATTCCATATTCTTACTTGTTACATATTTCGTATTATGTATGGAAAATTTCGACATTTTCCTCTTAAGTATTTTAATTGCTCTTTGAATTTAATTTTGAATCATTGTTATCAATACATAGAACGTTTTATTCAAAATTAGAACTGTAATTTTTTTTTCTTTGGTACTAAGTTGAAAGTTGGGATTATTCTGGTTAATCCGTAACGCTTTGTCGACTTAACGCAATTAAAACGTCACAACTTCATGACTGAATCTATGAAGTACTAAAAATATAACCATCTAAAAGCACGCAGAAAAATAACTTTTCAAACTATCTTATCTTCAGCAAATTTCACTCGACGTTTGCAGATGGCTGTGCAATATGAAAAATCTAACATTTAACTGCAATTAGAGTTACTCATTTATTCCGGTTTATTGCTAGCTATTAAAGAAAGTTTAAAATTTAGTCTATTTTCTTTAATATGCAAATTGTGGAATCTCTAGTTTTTTTCCTTTCGTTTTTTTTTTTTTTTTTTTTTTTTGAAGAAAAGTTAATTGCTAATTAGGAAATACTTAATAATTGAAGAAAGAACACTTGAGAAGAAAGAATTTCTTTGTAATTTGTTTGCATAAATATGTAAATATTCTATAGCTATTAAATAAAAACACTATTTTATTCGTAATAGATGATTTTTCATTTTTTTTTATAATACTTTTACAATTATTATTCAAAGGCAAAAAGAATAAATTCTTTTTAAATAATATTTAGAATTTCTTCAACTTCGAAACGCAACTTCAAACTGAGTCAGAGAATGACAATAGTAAAAACTTCATCAAATTATATTTTTCAAACTATTTGTAAATAATTATTGTCAAAAGAGTCATTTCAACTAAAAAGGTTCTTTAGATTTTCATAATAATGATTTTAAATTGACTATATTTTCTTCTACATTAATTTTTTGCTTGTTTTTCTTATTAATAGAGCGACAAATTTTTCAGAGCAATAAGAGGATCGGTATCTAGAGAAAGTATTTAAATGAAAAATTTAGAAATTTTTTAATTTTTGGCAAATTTTATTTAGCAAATTTTTCTCTTGTTCTTTCTGTTTGTGCAAATTTTTCTCCTGTCGTCTGCTTACAAACACCCAAAGTTTTTGTAACTGAAAATGTAAAAAAAAAGGTTAAAAGCGCCGTTCTACGTTTATCTAATCTAAACAAAAATTTAAATCATCAATTCTAGCTTTTCAGGTATTTATTACAGAACTTGAGTGACTGTGTTCTCAAGTTCTGTAATAAATACCGACAATCGAAAATCTGGTCATTTTATAGAATTTCTACATATTTTATTTTTCGTACATATTTTTTACGTATTGCAAAACATATTTAACTTTTCTAAATCTTCATTTTAGAGAAAATGCATTAATCAGAGTTGAATTGATATGAATTTATTTTTTATGGAACTAAAAATATCTTTGGCTAAGCTGCGCCACATTCATGAAATTAAAATATTTGTATCAATTTATAATAAAATCAAAACATGGAATGTTTACAAAATCCAAATGTCTAAAAGCGTATAAATGTGAAAACGCAACAATGATGTAAGGTATGGTACTGTATTAAAATGCGCTGTTAATGTTTATATATGATTATAAAAACCAGTATTTTCTAAAAAAAGCTAAAAAGGCCAACATGCGGAGTTTTGGAAAGCAGCTTGCCCAAACCAGGGCGAGATTTCTGAAAACATGCAAGACGCTATGTAGAAAAACGTAGACATTCTACAAGAATGTGTAAAACAGACAGGACAATTATAAATTGAGCAAAATGGTGTGCCCCATCAACAAATGTCGGTTGGTGAATCGAGTGTGTCCAATCCTCAATCTAATTAAAATGGTGTCCAGTTTTCTGCTGTGTAATGTGGGCTAGAAATCTATTGCAGACTTATTCAATTTGTTATTTGGAATGCAAAATGTGACATATATTTCTTAAAATCAGAAAGATGAATTTGTGTTGGCAAAAAAGTAGTAGCCTATAATTTAGCTGCCATTTCATTTCCCGGAATTCCCACATGTGCGGGGACCCAGCATAAAATAATATGAAAATTCCTCCAGATAAGTTTGTTATACAAGTTTAAAATGTTGAAAAGCAAAGGATTGCCGCGAGCATGTACAGATGGTAGGGATTCGAGGGTGCTCAGTGAATCAGTGTATATTATATAGCTATCTGCAGAACAATCTGAACGAAACGATAAAGCTTTTAAAATAGCAATTAGTTCTGCTATAAAAATGGAACAAAATGAATGAATTCGATAAGCTATTGTGGAATTTGAAATAATACAAGCGAAAGAAGTATGATCGAAACCTCTAGAGCCATTCTGTAAAAATAGGTTTGAATTGACGACATTTTTACCGATGATTCGCGACCCTCGGGGGGGGGGGGCACCTCGAAATGAGGATGAGATGCTTCCGGCATGGTGGTTGGATCTCGCCACCCTAGAGGGTACACTAATAGGTGGGGGATCTGGCTCCTCCCATCGATGACGGGACGTAGTTCCTTCGGGGAGGGTTGTACCGTGGCCGGTGACGGCCCTTAGGACTCAACCACAGTTCCCGCCAATTGCTGTAGCGGCGGTCCGGCCATTCAGTTTTATGGTTTAAATCCGTGTGCCTTAGGGCGGGTCGGAGAGTTAGAAGGTTGACTTACCGATGATTCGCAAATATTTGCTGATAAATGATATCTGCAGTGTTTTATTTATCCAAACCTTGAAAGGAATTCAAGTATTGGATGCCATTAGATTTCCAGGGCGATAAGAGAAATGATTGTTCAGAAACTACTTGTTCCTTCTCTAGATTCAGTTCTAAAACGAGTCATTCTCTCAAAGAATGAGGGTATTAATGATGGTCGAGCAACCTGAAGGCTTTGTCAAAATCGGCTCTGATTAAAATTATAATTGGGATGACAACGTTTTGTCAGAGATTAATTTATAGATAATATATTGGCAAAATACAAAACATTTTTCAATATAAATGATTTCGATGCTGTGCAATTTGTAAAATTTTAACTGATCTCATTCTTTAAAAATACACGGAAATTCGTGAGTCAGAAAATCCCTTTGAAGATATTGTTCATAAAAATTTTAGGGACAATTCATTGAATAAATGAACGATTTACCGATTAATTTATCAATTTCAATAACTTTTTTTAAATACATTCGTTGGTTTTCAAAAACAGCAATTTAAAAATGCATATACTATAATATATATTCGCATGCGGCATCAATATTGTATGAAATTTATAAATAATTTCTGCTCCATTCTAGTTGAAATTCTGTTCCATTCTGTCTGAAACGAACGTCCACTCCTCTATTAACTAAACATGTAATATCACAAGAAAAACATATTGTAGATCCAAGCGCAGTAGATTCAACTATACAAGAGAAGATTTTTGAAAGACTCTGTCGAAGACTTTATGCATATTTCCTTTTCATTCCATTTATTCGCATTTTTGGAACAAGTTGTAAACAAGACTGCGAACAACAAACCCGTAACTCAACGTTTTAGGGACACTTTTCAGATGGTATCTTGAATAGACAGATCTCGACGGAGCTCCGCGGGCATCACGCAGCAGGTTACATCTTCTCTCAAGTTTGACCGAAAATAAAAGATTTTATTTATTACCTTGGTTGAAAATAGGGCTTAGATTTTTTTTTTTATTTATTTATTTCTATGATATGGTTTTGCCAGTGACGTAATGGAAGGAGGGGAAAAAAAAGGGGGAAGCTCAAATGCCTGGGAACCAATCTAAGGGAAAAGTTGTATGAATAAAATCATACTGCATTTATTTCAGTTTTTAAAGGCAAATACAATGTGGAATGGAGTAAATGTCTATTGCCATTCTAAACCGTTGACTTCTGTAAATGGAATCTCTCATATTGTTATATCTGAGTATAAAAGATAGTAAACTGAATGCAATAAATAGCTCTATTGGCATTTTTTGAAATTCTAAATATAAACGAATCTTATTGTAGTTTTAAACCTCAGCTAATATGATTTTGTTTCTTTATTTTAATATAATAGATTTCAGATATTTATTATCACCGAAATCCAAATTTTCATATCGGTTTTTTACAGCCTCTGTATTTTCTCAATGAATTTTAAAATATCAACTAATTTGTGCAAAAGCACTTTGGATTTTTTTTTCTATACATCGCCCAATTTTTTTTTTTTTTTTCGGATGATACTTTGTTTTTCTGTTGGCAAAATATTTTTACAACAATATTTAATTTTTTATTATTATTCCTTTAATCTCAAAAAATAGTTATTTCGATTTTTTAAAATTATTTTCGTATTATATAATTATTTGAATTCCATCTCTTTCAAGATTGAAAACATCGAAAAATATCATATCAATATAATGTATTTCCATTTCAATTTTAGCCCTTTTTTTACGCAAATTAATATTTGACAATAAAAAAAAATGTTAATAAAATAGTAACTTATAATTATTTTGTATGGAAAGATTTTCATTTATTATGGATTAATTATTTCTTAATTAATTAATTAATAGAAACTATTTATTCCTCATCTATTTGTATCTAGAATATGTTGTCTCCATCTAACTCTTCTCCGCTCAAGTGGAAATGCGTTGAAAAGCACGTTACACATGTGAAATAACAGACCCAAAAAGGGTTAAATTCGAAAGGGAAAAAAAAAAAATTTCAAAAAATAAAAACAGAAGATAAAAGAAAACGAAATAAAACAAACAAACAAACAAAAAAATAAATAAACTTTAAAAAACACAAAAATTATTTTGTGCAAAATCTACTCATATTAGTTCAAGAATAACTCTAGAAAATTTGATTTACTAAATGATTATTAAACATTTGTGAATTTATTTGCTTTCTTTTAGCATGAATCTTTTATTTTTAACTGTGCAAGGCTATTTTTTTGAGGGGGGGTAAATTTTGCCATTTTACAAAAATTTTTGAATAATTTAATACTTGTCTAATAAAATTAAATTATTACGGCATCTTTGAGTGGATAATGAAATTATAATGAAATGATTATAGTTTTAATTAATTTTTTTGAAAAGTTTTCATTCTAAATTACCTCTATTATACTTAACATTTTTTTTGTACTCTATTCATATAGCTTTATAGAATACATATTATATTGTTTTATGGAATATCATAAAACTTGATGGATATCATATAACTTATCTTTGTTCAATAATGAAAATATGTTATATTATACTCTTAATTAAAATTATACTCCAGAATATTTTTCCTCAGAAAGAATTATTAAAATTTTCTTACATTTTTATTGTTGTGAAATGTTGTGTAGATTCTTTAAAAAGAAAAACACACTTTGCAAAAGAAATGTTCAAATAAGCTTTTAAATTAAAATTATCAATTTTCTAAACGTTCAATATTTCTTCATACAAATAAACGCATGAGTTTCAAATAAAAAATGTTATAATTAAATTTTAAGTTATTCAAAATCAACTGTAAAAAGGCAAAAATATTAGAGACAAAAAAACTCGAATATGTGTACATCACTCCTCAATTGATCCCTTGAGATTGTCATCTCGAATTTTCAGTGATCTAACATTCTAAAAAAATTACGATTCCAAACATTAATTATTGGACATACGGATTAACTACGCTCTTCTTGAAGCTGGTGGGAAGGGAGAAGTAAATATATTTTTAAGAAATCTCTGCCATATCAAAAATATGTTGCATTTATTTCAGTTTTATTATTTTAGTAACAAAATGTGGTGCAATTTTTTCAGTCAGGTTTAAGAACAAGATAAAAGAAAAGAAAATCCCTTGCCCCAGATAACACTTGCAAAGCAGGAAACAAGTCAAAAAGTCACTTTAAATCTGAATCCTTTTTAAGGCTTAGTTTCTTCGCCACGTCAAAGTGTTAAGGAAATGGAAGTCAGAAATGGAGTATCAATTTTGGCTTCAGCGAAACTGAGAATCCTGCAATTATTAACAGCGAGTGAGCATGGACGTATCGGCAGAGCAATCTCGTGTCTGAAACACGATCTACAGGATTTCCGAAGCCCTATTGTGTTTCCTGATTACCAGCATCCATCACCTTATTGGGCTGATTCTTAATGAAATGTACCTTTTTTCGCTTGTGTGTGGTTTCTTCCTCCCTCCCCCGTCTTATTTTATTATTTATTTTTTTAACTATATCACATTTTTTTTTTCCAGTTTTATGTTCTAGAGACTGTTGAGAACAGTTTAACCCTTTAAAGCGCCATTTTTTTCTAGTCATATTATGTTAAAATATTTTTAGGCTTGAAATTAAAATAAAAAAAGGGATTCGTTTTCGTTTAACTTATTACATGAATTTAATTTGATTAATTAATTAATATAGTTAATTAATAATTAAGTAACAAATCAAGACACATCATTTTGTGTAAGATAAAGAACTGAAGTATCTAAATTTCTGTCTTTCTTAAAAAAATTGTCAGAACTGATGCCAACCTACATAATTTCATACAAAGATTGATAAATTTGGTGGGAAGCATACTTCTCACGGCCCTAGAAAGGGTTAACACATTTTTTATTTAAGGTTCGGGGATGATATGCACTCCTTAATGAAGAATAGGTTCTAAGTAGAAATAGAACATTTATGACTACCAAGACTATACTATATATAAAAGATACTATATATTTACTATACATTATACTATACTATATATTAAACTATATATACTAGATATTAAAGACTGACTATATTATTAAAGATAATTAAGACTATGGAATTGGTCTAATTTAAAATTTTCAACCAGAATTCATCCACAATTCTAATTATTTTTCTCTCTCTCTCTCTCTTATGTTGCTTACTAATTTTTTTCCCCCTTCTTCTGATAGATTTCTTTCAAAAATTGACAAAAGTCTTCAATTTTGGACTAAAGGTCAAATATTAATATTCATGCCTGTAGTCCCTCTCCCCTCCCCCCAATATTCATGCCTGTAATGCGTTTTTTAATTACAGTATTCACAAACAGGCAAATAAGCATGTATATCTAACAAAATTCCCCACCCCACCCTCTTAATTTAGAAAGGCGTAAAATTTTTAGATTCATCAAAATCTCGACACTGAAATTTTTGAAAAACAAATCTTTTTCTATGGTTCTAGTAATTTGCAATGATGCATTGCTAATATTAGCTTCATTAAACTAAGTGTTGCAAATTTCAATTAAATAGCAGATAAATTCCAAATATTGTTTTCTACAAACTAGGTGTAAGAATCAAATGTCAAATTTCATTCATCAAACTTACTCTTTTTCTGAATTATTATTTTTGAATAAGCACAAACCAAAACATACAATTAAAAAAATTTCAAAATAAAAAAATTCCAAAATTTTATGGAAGGTAAAATTTCGAATTTGCTATAACAAATCAATAATATCATTTTTCCCCACTTACATTTAAGTGTTTTCCCACATTCAAATCATATCATAGGATATGGTAATTTATGAATTCTAACAATTAACTCAAAAAGGCTTTTAAAGCTTTAGTTTGAATACTGATGATGATTCACAATACCTCATAATTCTAGAGTTCTTTAGAATAAATAATGTTTAGAAGATAAGAAAGAAAAGATTATTTTCTGTTTTATAGTTCAAGCAATAATACTTAACCTTGAACAGTGTAATAATACAATTTGTATTGTATTGGTTTTTACACACAAAATTTTTAATAATTCGATGATTAAAAATTATATTTAGAAAATAATATACTCATGAAATTACTGTATAAAACTCAAAAGTTCCTCATTGAGACATTTTTTTAAAATTAGTTTCTGAATTAATTATTTAATTTCAAAATTAATATTGATTATTGTTTTTCTGAATCATCATACTTATTTGTTTACTCAACTATTGTGAAAAGAAAAAAAAAACATTGGTGAAATGTAAATAAAAGAATTTTCAGATAGACAAATTTTTCTGATATCTTACAAAACATTCGACATAAATACTGACCAAATTCAATTTTTACAGAGGCAATTAAAAGCGATTGTGTATTTGAAAATGATTTTACGTATTAAAGAATTACTGGAAGATTCTTAAATCTAATTTCAAAATCGAAATTTTATTTATTATTGCATATTTAAGAAATATAAATCACTTAATTTTTTTTTCAATAAATCCCTTAAAATCAATTCTTAGTGGAATTATATAAAATTAAATACTTACAAAATTAATAGAAGAGCCTTTCTTTGAAAATAATATACAAGTTCTAATGTTTATTACTGAAATAAAAAATCAAAATTACCAGCTAGGTAATGCATTTACAACGGATATTCTATCATAATATTGCTTCTGTTCTTAGAAGGATTCTTCCATATTTTGATATTTTTCAGCAAAAAATTGTTCTTTGTAAACATCCGTTTTAATTAGAATTTCTTTCACTGCTAGTTATTTTTCAACGAACAGTATTTGATTCCAGGTAAAAAGGACAATTTATTATTATTTATTTAATTTATTTCTCCCTCATTCTGAAAAGGCTATATATATAAAGAAGCAATTTTCTCAGACGATTTTTTTAATTTATTGTGTCGTTGCTCGAAATCAAAATATCTCATACGTAGTGCGCTCGAAAAGTATGGCTACACTTTCAAAAATTATTTACAAATAAACAAACAAGGATATCCACTTATGGATTTTTAGGTCAATAAAAAAAAATATCAAAGGCTATTTTTTTTTTTTTTTGCAGTGTTTTATTTGTTGATTTCAAATACTTGAGCATCATCAGTCGCGTGCAAACACACATATTCTGTACGAGATTTCTAGCCATTTTCTATGAGGTATCGCAGAATTAACATTCTGGATGGTCGCTGTTATTCTATTTTTCAATTCATGAATGTCACGAATTGTAGAGGGGTAAGCAATGTATTTTTTCACGTGTCCTCGTAAGAAAAAGTAAAAAGGTGCTATATACCGGTGTAAATGCAAATAAAAATATAGCATGTCCACCAGTTTTGTAAACAAGTAATTTAAAGAAGTTGTTACTTTGTAAGCATACATTTATAAAAAGAATCTCTGAAATGGATTAAAAGGCTTAATTTATTCATATTTCTAACTATTTTTTTAATCATCATTGGGTTACATTTAATAGGCCGGCGTCCTGGCATAGGGGTAGCGCGTCTTCCCCGTGATCTGGGCGTCCCGGGTTCGAGTCCCGGTTTGGGCATGGTTGTTCTTCTGTTGTTCTATCTGTGAGATGTGTGAATGTGCCCTCCTGTAAAAAGGGGTTGTGCAAGCGAATGAGTGATGCGTGAGTGGCAAAGTCGTACTCTTGGCCCTAGTTGGCGCTGCTATAAAAAATAAGAGACGTTCCTCCTCAGGCTTAAATCGCTGTCTTCGTAACAGTGGGCTTGTCAGTGGCAAGTGCCATAAGAAACAAACATTTAATAGAAAAGTTGTGTTCTTCGGGTGCCAGACCAGAAACCTACTTCTTCTATTCAAAGAAAACTCAGATTTCAGTACGAAAAAGCAGTATCAGCAGTGGCGTTGAAGGAGTCGGTGCATAACTTTACTTATTTCTAGCCGCCTTGCGACAGCTAATTTGCCGAAATTTATATTTTTATCTGTCAGCAATAGAGAAAATCATGGGATTACATCATAGGTGAAATCATTAAAAGGGTTTGGATTTTATTGCAATAACGAAATGCATTATTAAAAATTGGGCAAAAAAATATTTTTGAAAAATTGCTGAAATTCTGGGAAAAAAAGTGCTTAGCAATTGAAATGATATCATTAATTTTCAGAATTTCAAAATGGAGTAAAAATTTTATTTATCCAATTTTATTTTAGGAAATCATCACGAATAAACGCCAAAAAGTTATTTAATTTAATAAATTGAAATTTCAAAAAAAAATCGTTTTGAGGTGCGCATTCTTATTCTCCAAAGTACATGTGCCAAATTTCATAACTCTATGTCAAATGTTTTGAACTGTTAATATTTATAGCTTAAAAATTATCTTTTGCTCTTTCATGTTCTCGTTCTCAGGCACAGTTTTTTTATTTGAATTTTTGGATAAATTTTTTTTATTGTGATTCTTTGAACTTCAAATCAGTCTTGACAGAACTTACGAGAAATTTTCTCAATTTGTACCGTTTTTACCGCTCAATTATTCTTATTTCAACAGATGTATTCCTACTTTGTTCAAAAATGTCTTCCGAAACTTTACTAACAAATAAAAAAAAAAGATCCTTACAAACGAAAAAGATTCTATACATTCTAGATCCAGACATAAGTGTAGGAGTGCAACCTGTGGGAAACTCTTCCAACGATACAAAAATAACCGAAACCTGATCTATTCTTCACCCCCGCCCGAACCACCGTTGCATGAAATGAAACGTTTAAATAAATGAAATTTAAAAAAATCTTATTTCCGTTTAAAAATTCAGTCTATTTTAGTGGGTGGTCTGGAGTGGGGAACCCCCCTAGGGACAGGAAACGGAGGCCTGCTCATCTCTAACGAGGCATAAATTCCCTCACGGTGAATCTTGTGAAGCTTCCTTCCTTTTTGCCGCAATAAAATTCATGCTGATTAGGAGGAAGTGGGACTTGAAAGGTTTTGCTTATGCGCATGATTGGAGCAAGGAGTTTATAATGAGACTTGGATGCTTGATGCAAAGGTTTCCATACATAGCTATTCAGACATTGTTGCGCAACGGCTGTTCCATTTAAAATGTTTCAAATGTCTGGGAGCGAGTTTTTTAAGCATTCAATGATTGCATTGAGGGTTTTGTAATTTCTTGGGAAAATGGTTTGGAAATAATTAGGATAAATCCTTATTATATGTGATAAGGAATTTTAATCTCTCTCTCGTTTTTTGTATATCAGAAGTGATTATTATCGAAAAGAGAAGGAACTTGTGAATGCTTTGCGAACGATGGTGTATATGGATTTTCAAAAAGGAAAGAGATTCTTTTAACACAGTAGCGGATTTAAATATTTTGCGGCCCAATATAATGCATATTTTGATACCTTTTTTTAATAATTAGTGAATTTAGCTTCGTATTTCAAAAAACATAAAATGAGCTTTTTTTTTTCGTTTATTTTTTATATGAGCGTCGTAGAAAAAAGTGACTGAAGTAATAAAATTTTGCACAAATTAATCATAATTATTAATTAATGATTTCCAACTTACAAATGAAAACATTTGTTATCATTATATTATAAGAAACATTAGCATTATATTTAACAGATGTAGAAGTGAAAATTATTACTTTATAAGACCTCTCAAAGAAATACGCTATAATCACTTTAAATGAATAAATAATATTCCGTTAAATTACAGATGAATAATAATGCTAACCATAGAATGCATGGTTTTCAAATATTATTATGTGTTGAATAACTGCATATAATGCAGAAAAATTGTCCCCCCCCCCGTAAAAGTAAAAAGAAAAAAAGTACCAAATATTTATATTATGAATTAAACAATATTCCAGCGACACAGATCACATTATTACAATTCTGTAATAAAAATAAAAGCCCCTTTTTACCAAAATATTTCTTGCCATGCAAAAATAAGAATATTTGATAGTATATTTAATATTTAATAATATTTTTAATTAATTAAGAATATTTGATAGTAATTTAATAGTATTTTAAAAATAGAATATTGATAGTATTTTTAATTTTTGATAATATTTAATGATTATTTAATTATTTAATAGTATAATTAATAATTAATTTATTTACCTATTCATACAATAGCCATCTTGGTATTTTTCCAAGTTTCCAGTTTAAATCTAAATTTTAGTCCCAATTTATATTATATGTCGGTATTTATACTATATATTATATGCCGGTATTTACAATAAATGTTTATCAAAAGCATTTAAAAAAGGATTTCAAAACATTCATTGGAAATTTAATTTATTTATAATTGGAACATTCTCTCTCTCTCTTTAATTAAATGGAAATAAAAACTTGTAACCAAATGGCTACATGATGCACTCTAAGGTTTCAATTTCTGTAGCTTATTTAAGTACGGTTGTATTCATTTAATGTATACACACATTATTCTTCTAAGCCTTAAAAAGTTAATGAAACAAGTTTAATTAAATTATTTTATTAAAATTCTGGAAAAATAGTTTACTTGTTAGTATTTTATTTGGAGGTTTTTCTTATTTATATGTACTTCGAGTGTTGGAAAATTTAAAAAATAAATATGTAGATATCATGGGCACCTAAAAAGCAATGGTAAATTGTAAAAGCTTCTCGCACAAAAACGTACTGGCGTAGAATTTAATTCTAAATACATAGAAATCGGAGACACCTGTATTTCCTTAATAAAACTAATTTGTATAAAAATGAGTGATCTGGAGAATAAGATTTTTGCCTTTTCTTATTCACTTTTATTCATTATGATAACTTAAAATAAATTTATTATAAAATAATTTAATAATGAAATAATAGAAAATTAAAGTTAAGTCGGATTCAAACATATGTGTTTAGTTTTTTTTTTTTTTTTTCTCCTTTTTGTTTTTTATATAAATTATAAACACTGCAAAAAAAAAAGAATTTTAATTACTTGTCTTGCTTATATAGTAGGCAAGGAAGAGTATAGAAAGTCTTGCTTATATAGTACTGCTAACTAACAACCCAGCATTAATTTTTATTAATAACAACAGCGTTAATACGTGCATAAAAACATAGTATTTAATACCGTTAAAATGAGCGCAATGTAAAAAAAAATGCAATAAACTAAAAAAAAAGGTGTTTCTGTAAAAAATATACTTTGAAATATTTTTTTTAATCTATGAAAATTGGAAAAAAAATCTTTAAACCTAAAAATTGGAAATTTAAAAAAAAAATGATAATCTTTTCAAAATTTAGAAAATCTCTATCTTAGAAAGTATCTATGTTTTAGAAAGTAAATGCCTTCCAAATCCGGCAACTCTAGGATCAATGATACAGCCTAAAATGCGTTTTGAACATATTCTGCATTATACTTGACGCATAATGAATTCACAGATATCTAGACGGTAAGAATAATCCTATTAAAATTCTTTGGTAAGGAGGTTAAATACACCACTTAAAAGGAAAGAAAAAGGAAGAAAAAATTAATGCATGTGTAAACGAATCGATAATCATACTCATTTCTATGAAAATAGATAATTACATGTTATAAATTTCATTCAAAAAATACTTACAAAGAAAAAATAAAAATAATTGCTTTTTTTAGAATGAAAAAAATGTTAATTCGACTTTGTATATTAAATGTCATGTTCAGCTTTTTTTTTTTTTCGGGACTATTAAATTATGTTAAGTATTTTTTTTTTTCCCTAAATGTATTGAAAACTTCAATGTAATTTATTTTTATTGATGAGCTGTCATTTATTTAATCAAATTTAGTGAGGATTTTTAAAACTATTTTAAAATCGATATTGCTTGTTTTCATTTTAGATAACTTTCATATTTTTCTCCTGTTCCAATTTCACTTTTTTTTTTTTTTTTTCTTTTCATAATTACTATTCCAAGGATGGGATTTAAAAGCACTTTTTTAATCATCTTCTCTTATACATGTTTTTAAAAGCATTCTTTATTTATATAAACAATCGAAAAAGTTATGATAAAATTTTTTTCTATTTCTTGCGAAAGCAGTATCAGATCAAGCAGTTCAAAAAAAAGAAACTCGCCCCCGGGTGGGCTCGAACCACCAACCTTTCGGTTAACAGCCGAACGCGCTAGCCGATTGCGCCACGGAGGCTGCGGTTGCAATTGTTTTATTAAGTTCGAGTGAAGGAAGAAAAAATTGCACAACGTATTATCAATTTATAGATTAAAGATCTGTTGTAATTGGTTATTTATTAAATTATTATTTTAACTAAAATTGATTCTAAATTATTGAATAATAATTTATTATTTTAATTTAATGATTATTTATTTTAAAAATCTTCATAAACTGAACTCGAATTAACTGAAACCGAGGTTATCCGAAATGTGACACCGTAAATCTAAAAAATACGTTCTATGCGCATAAAACAAAGTAATAAGTAATGCATATGCTGCTACAAGTATTACTAAGTATATAGATAATGTTGTTTAATTCTAAAAATGTAAGGCTTACTTCAATTAAGTGGATAAGTGCTGCCTATTAAGAAAGTTTAGAATTCGACATCTAAACATTTGAGAAATACTTTCTGAAGTTAAATATAAAAATGTAATAAGTGTTCAAATGAAAGAATTGTTTATGAAATTTCTACCCAGGCCTCTTTTAGTTCTTTGGCAGGGCTTCAATTGTGATTGCTTTATAATATCTTACTAGAAATACTCTTCATTTATACATTATTATGTTTTTTAAATAAAAACCAGTGAAATTATTATTTTGCTGCAATTAAAAATAATCTTAAAAAATTTCAAAATTTTAATGATTTTATTAATTTTATTTCCACATTGAATATATTAATTATTAGAAATTAGAATGGTATTTTCTAATTGAATCTTACTATTAAATATTACAAAATATTAAAAAAGTTTATTATCTTTTTCATTCTTCATTGTCTATATTAAATCATTATTTCAACTAATAAAATTACTTTTCTTTCTTATGTAATTATAAACCTTATTTGCTTTTAGAATGCTTGAAAAAAATACCGTGAAAGTAATATTCGTAAAACAATTGTGAGCAGTTTTTATTTATTTTCCTAAGAAGGGGAGTGGAAAAACTTTATTTAACTACGCCAAAGAGGAATAAATAGATTAATTCATTCCCGCACCTCAGAAACGAGTCTCCTCGGTAGTATAGTGGTCAGTATCCCCGCCTGTCACGCGGGAGACCGGGGTTCGATTCCCCGCCGGGGAGGATTTTTTTTTTTTTTTTTTACTATTGTTGAAAATTAAATTTTTTATTCGGAAAGAGGGGGCTATTTTCAGGAAAATATCAGATTATCAGTATAGATTTTTTTTTTATTTTGAAAAGGAAAAAAAAAAAAAAAAAAGCGAAATTGAAAGCAGAAAGATTAGTTTTAATATTTCATTTAATGTTAAAGATGCGACTAAATTAAGTTCTGTCATTTCATTTATTATTTATTTCATTTATTCATTTATTAATGTTCAAAATACTTACACAAAAATCTAGGATTTTAAATTTTTGAAACATACTTTTTTTCACCTTTTTTTTTTATATTTTTTAATTCCACATAATTTGGGGCATCGAACCATAGTACTTATAAATAAATTACCATTCTCTTATAAATCCTAATGCTATACTTCGGCACTCTAATTATACCAGAAAAATCTGTTAAACCGCTAATTAAATAATTTTTAATAAATTAATTTAATTTTAATTTGTTTATTTTTTATATTTATTTCACGCATCTATATAAAATAACATAACTGCTGATTGAAGAGATAGAAATCCTAGAAAAGGCTGAAACAAGCAAGGTAGAATTATTATTATCAGTAATAATAATTTAAAATCAGATTTCAGTAGAAAGTTATTACACTGAAGAAATATTAAGTAAGATAATAAATATAATGATAGTTGAAAAATTTTATAGTATATGATTGAGTAACAGTACATATTATTTGACACTTACTGAATTGTAGTTATCAGTATATAAGTACATGGAATAATACTAATATTTAGGAAGAAAAGCACAGATTTTTTAACATTCTTTTATCGCTTGAGATTTGATAATTCCCCCAAAACAATTTACAATTTCCAAAAAAATTGGAAAAATCACATCCCACTTCCGTCCCATTACATCGCTATTACTTAAGCGAGATTCGGTTCTGTAAATTACTTTACGATCGTTATTTTTTTAACATAATTTCTTCCGCTCTAGCAGTTGGATATAAGGAACTCGATCAACCGTAAAATATATTTTCACCATTTTCTTTTTATAATGACTTTCGTGTACTTCCGCTTCTAAAAAATCGTCCAAGATATTTGTAAGCATTTACTTTTGTGCGTATCTTGAATTGTTGAACGCCAAACTTTAAATTAGAACTTTTACTATATTTTTGAAGCATTTTTTTTTTTTATTTCACTGCGTGTTACTTTAATACCTGAATTGGTTGATGTAAATTTAAACTTAACATTTTGAAAGTTCCTTGTTTACCTTGCTTTCATTTATTTTTATGTTTTATTTAAATCAGTACAGCATTGAAAATAATCTTCAATAAATACCAAGGTGTGATCAGAATTTTACTTATTTATTTTTTACTTATTTATTTTTACTTATTTATTAATATGAAATAGTTAAAAATACACTATAACGGTTTTTAAGGAAATATTTTTGAAACAAAGCAAAACAAAAAAAAACCTTTCGATTTTCCTTCATTATATTTGAATAGAGTTTTAGTCATTTCCTTTATTCAATAAATTGCATTAAACAAATTCTGCTTTTGCAAAAAAAAAAGAGAAATATATATTTTAAAATTTGAGAAACCAAGTATATGTTAATTTCTCGAATTGGCTTCTTTTTAAAAAAATACTTATTGTAATTCAGAATTTGTTATCAGATCTCTTGCCTCCCCCTCCCCTTCAGCTCAGAAAATTAATTTTTTTTAAAAAAAATTACTAGCTTAGATTGAAATAATCTTCAAAAATAAGTTCAAAATAAAATCTTTAAGTCACAAGTTTTATCGTAATTAAAGCAATTATCTAATAGATGTTGAAGATTCTAAAAGAAGATACTATGAAAATTTCAAATCGCTGTTGCATGATCCCACATGAAGACAAAGAATGATTAATTTCTAATGAGGCAATTAGACAACGAATATTTCGTATCTCCCCCTTTTATCCACATCCCTCCCCCAAAAAAATCACTATTTTCTTTTAGATTATTTAAAAGCAATCTTTCATTTAATCTATATAAAAGAAAATTGAGATAAAATCTTTATATATATATATATATATATATATATATATATATATATATATATATATATATATATATATATATATATATATATATATATATATATATATATATATATATATATATATATATATATATATATATATATATAACCAATCTAAAGTAAGAAAAAGTTTGAAAACGAAACTAAAATGAAAACGAAACAAAACAGTTTCGAAATCGCAACTAAAATTTATTACCTATTTAAACTAAAACCAAAAAGGAACTTCATAGTATTTAGAGAGCGCAATTGCAGCTACTTCTAAAACACAGATGAATTTATACAAAAGTATTAGAATCAAGTTAATAGGAAAAACAAAAATCAAATAAAAATTAAACCAAAAAAATTATTAAAAAATATTAAAAAAGAATCCGGCCTGAAGACTTTTTCAAGGGTCACCCTCAGGCAGGGATTCAAATAAAGGGATTTTTTCTGTGAGGACATACAGACATTAAGTCTAATAATGATTCCTCGTGACCCGAAAATCCCCCGAAATTATGCTCAAGAGATATACCATTTTAACAGAAAGGAAATACAAAATAACAAATTAGAAAAAAAACCACAAAGTAAAAATACAATGAAAACAATAACAATAAAAACAAAAACAGCATTAAAATTAAAATTAAAATTAAAAACGAAAAGGCCAGAACATACCTTCCAACAGTGAATGAAACTTTAAACAATCGATTGTGATTTCCTGTTTTTGAAAGTTAACGGTAAATTATGTAAACAGAGGTAGGCACCCAGCGCCATCTATTGAGTGATCCAATATGCAAGTAAATTTCTATTTTTATTTAAGCCAAAAGATTAATCCCAAACCATACCTTGTTTAATTAAAAAATTGACATTACAGTAATTTCTAGGAAAATCATTTTTAATTAAATTTTTAAGGAGGATATTTGATGCTTCAATATAAGAATTTTTATTATTGCAAACCCTTTTGATCCTGTTAACTTGTGAGAAAATTAGATTTTTGAAAATTTTAGAGTTTAGATTGGAATGGTAGTTACATAGTTTTGTTATTTTAAAGTTGAAATCATCCCTTTTATCGTATATACCAACTATTGTTTTATCATTAGCAATTTCGATTTTTAAATCCAGAAAGGTAGCCTCAAGTTGATTTATATTTGTATCTTTTAGAATTAAATCTTTTGGATAGCAATTAGTAATAATATTAGTATTGTCGAAGTTAATCAAAAGTAGGTCATCAATATATCTCCACCCGTTTATTAAATTATATTTAATTATTTTTTTCTCATAGTAAAATAGTTTTCTCATAAAAAATAATTAAATATAATTTAATAAACGGGTGGAGATATATTGATGACCTACTTTTGATTAACTTCGACAATACTAATATTATTACTAATTGCTATCCAAAAGATTTAATTCTAAAAGATACAAATATAAATCAACTTGAGGCTACCTTTCTGGATTTAAAAATCGAAATTGCTAATGATAAAACAATAGTTGGTATATACGATAAAAGGGATGATTTCAACTTTAAAATAACAAAACTATGTAACTACCATTCCAATCTAAACTCTAAAATTTTCAAAAATCTAATTTTCTCACAAGTTAACAGGATCAAAAGGGTTTGCAATAATAAAAATTCTTATATTGAAGCATCAAATATCCTCCTTAAAAATTTAATTAAAAATGATTTTCCTAGAAATTACTGTAATGTCAATTTTTTAATTAAACAAGGTATGGTTTGGGATTAATCTTTTGGCTTAAATAAAAATAGAAATTTACTTGCATATTGGATCACTCAATAGATGGCGCTGGGTGCCTACCTCTGTTTACATAATTTACCGTTAACTTTCAAAAACAGGAAATCACAATCGATTGTTTAAAGTTTCATTCACTGTTGGAAGGTATGTTCTGGCCTTTTCGTTTTTAATTTTAATTTTAATTTTAATGCTGTTTTTGTTTTTATTGTTATTGTTTTCATTGTATTTTTACTTTGTGGTTTTTTTTTCTAATTTGTTATTTTGTATTTCCTTTCTGTTAAAATGGTATATCTCTTGAGCATAATTTCGGGGGATTTTCGGGTCACGAGGAATCATTATTAGACTTAATGTCTGTATGTCCTCACAGAAAAAATCCCTTTATTTGAATCCCTGCCTGAGGGTGACCCTTGAAAAAGTCTTCAGGCCGGATTCTTTTTTAATATTTTTTAATAATTTTTTTGGTTTAATTTTTATTTGATTTTTGTTTTTCCTATTAACTTGATTCTAATACTTTTGTATATATATATATATATATATATATATATATATATATATATATATATATATATATATCATGTTTACGAGAACTGGTTTCAGAGTCACGCGTAAGCGTAAAAGAAATTTAAATTTACAGCAATTAAAGAAACTTTTTTTAACGCTATTTTAATACAAAATTTGACAATGTTCTTGGCTTGTGAATTAGTCAAAAAAAAAAAAAATTGATCTACTTTGATCCCTAAGCACAGATACAGTCATCAGAATAATGCTCTGTAATTTGAATAAAAATTAATTTAATGAAATTCAAACATACGAAACTTTAAATCAAAATCAAATCATAAAATTATTTAATGCCATAAAAAATTTCGAGATGCCGCTGCCTCCCAAAGTTACGGGATGTCCAATTTGACTAATTGGTACCTTTTTCTAGCTCAGAGGCACAGAAAATTAAATTTTAATGAAAGAACGAAAGTCACATTTCATAGGTAAAATTAATTAAATTGCAATTCAAAATTTATAAAAATTTAACAGATATGAATCATCAGGAATATGATGGTTATAACTGTTCAAAAAATGAATGAAAAATGCCTAAAAGAAGTTAACCTTTTGAACTGCTCAAATATTTAAGGGGGAAAAAATACGCCATCTGTACCCACCAGGTTTCGAACCTGGGACCTTCCGCGTGTTAGGCGGATGTGATAACCACTACACCATGGGTACTTGCTAAGCTTTTCTACCGCCACATAAAAGCATGAGGTTTTTCTTTAAAAAAAAAAAAAAAAAAAAAAAACTAAATTTTATAATTATATAAATTTGTTTTTGGTTCTTTAATAATTTCATTTTTTTTTCAATTGTCGATAAGAATGAATCCTAAAATTATTCAAATAAAAAATTTGGTAAAAATCTTTGATATTTTATCGCATAATAATTTTATGCAGTAGTGTAAATAGCTTGAAAAATATGTAAATTAAATTTAAAAAAAATTTGAAATGAAAAATCTCACTTTTAATAGGTATTAAAAAAAAAACATGTAACATTATATTTATATATTGATTTTCTCGAAAATGGCATAAATGTAGCTTATGAATCCCAATGAATTTAGATTTGTGTAATCAATTCTTAGTGTCACAAAGAAATTCTACACTATTTTTACTATATTATTAATTTCGCAATATTTTTCAATCTCTAAAAAAATGCTAAATTAATATTGCAAAATACTTTGCTTACTCGCTAAATCGCCACACAAA